>NC_045740.1:27113518-27113971 GCF_008692095.1 Etheostoma spectabile | reverse complement strand
CCACCAACCTTCCGATTGGCAGGCAACCGCTCTACCACTGAGCCACAGCCCCCCTTTAGTCTTTGGAACCAAAGAATTCCTCTTTGATTTGTACTACTACTAATTCTGCTTTGAATTGAACATTTTAAAAATATGGACATGATTGCCATGTGACTGACTGGAAGCGGTGGTGCAGCGGTGGAGAGGTGTGAGCAGAGGAGTGAGCAAGTACTGCTGGGCAAAGCTGGGCTTCTCCTGCACCATGAAGAGCACCGCCCTGGTGGCCACACGCTGAAACTGCTGGGCTGTCAGCTTGTCCCTGAAGTGCAGGAGGTCAATGATCTAGACAACAACAAATACACTTCAAATGAACAAATTCAAACTTGCACGTACATTTAGCATGGGTTCTGTTAAACTTTTAATGCGTAACCTTTTGATATTAATTAACGTCCGTTACATTCAAGCCATTGCCAA
>NC_045740.1:27108947-27113508 GCF_008692095.1 Etheostoma spectabile | reverse complement strand
ACAAAGCTAATTAAGACTATCAGCTCCACACAGCTCTCTGTATTTCTCAGTAGTGCTATGTTCAGAAGATTGTGGCGTCCGGTGACTTTCCCGTGCAGAAACTCAAGTGAAGATAATTACCTCTTCTGAAAAGGCCATCATTACTTAGAATTCCTCATGGGGGAGACAGAAACTGCGCACTATAGCTTTCATGTGAAGGTAGATTTATTTAAATCAATCTGTACAGCACTATAATTCTGGCCTTTAGTGGCGCTCTTATAGATAGAGCTGTGCAATATTTTGATATTATATCGATATCGTAATATGAGACTAGAAATCGTCTTAGATTTTGGATATCGTAATATCTTTTTCTCTTTCTTTATCACTTTCGTAATATATATTGTCTTTTGCTGGATGTAAAGGCTGCATTACAGTAAAGTGATGTCATTTTCCTGTTTCCAGATCATAGGTGAAGGTTGCGGACCTTTTATTCATCGAGATGAATAGTACTATATAGTTATTGCTACATTTTTGTAAAGATTGTCTCTTTTTTTTTAACTGCACTATGGACCTTCCATTGTGTCCTGTATAAATTAATTATTATTATTAATAAAATAATATGGTTGGTTGGATGGTTCCCGGCCTCTCCGGGAACCATCACCTTATCGTGGTGGAGAGGTTTGTGTGTCCCTATGAACCTGAGGGCTGTGTTGTCTGGAGCTTTGTGCTCCTGGTAGGGTCTCCCAGGCAAAGAGGTCTCAGGGGAGGGGCCAGACAAAGAATGGTTCGAAAACTCTTATGGAATATCAAGGAAGGATAGAGGGACCCTGCCCGGTGGAAGCCCGGGCCCCCGTCTGAGCCAGGCCCAAACGGTGGGCTCGTGAGCGAGCGCCTGGTGGCCGGGTTTGCCACGGAGCCCGGTCGGGCACAGCCCTAGAAGCAACGGGCACTTCTCCCTCCAGCCCATGGCCCACCACCTGTGGGAGGATCCAAAGGGGTCGGTGCGCTGCCACAGGGTGGCGGCGAAGGTCAGGGCTTCGACGGACCAACCCGGCAGCTGAGGCTGGCTCTGGGGACGTGGAATGTCACCTCTCTGTGGGGGAAGGAGCCGGAATTGTGCGGGAGGTGGAGCGCTACCAGTTAGATCTGGGGGGCTTACCTCTACGCACAGTCTCGGTTCTGGAACCGACTCCTGGATAGGGGTTGGACTCTCTCCTACTCTGAGTTGCCCAGGTGTGAGGCGCCGGGCGGGTGTGGGGATACTCACAGCCCCCGGCTGAGCGCCGCTGCTTGGAGTTTACCCCTGGACGAGAGGGTCGCCTCCCTACGCCTGCGGGTGTTGGGGGGGAAAACTCTGACTGTTGTTTGTGCGTATGCACCAAACAAGAGTTCGGAGTATTCGGCCTTCTTGGAGACCTTGAATGGAGTCCTGTATGGGGCTCCAGTAGGGGACTCCATTGTCTCCTGGGGGACTTCAACGCACACGTGGGCGATAATGGAGATACTTGGAGAGCGTGATTGGAGGAACGGCCTCCCTGATCTAAACCAAGCGGTTGCCTGTTTTGGACTTCTGTGCTAGTATGGATTGTCCATCACAACACCCATGTTCGAACATAGGGATGTTCATAAGTGTACGTGGTACCAGAGCACCCTAGGCACAGGTCAATGATCGATTTTATAATCGTTTCATCTGATCTGAGGCCGTATGTTTTGGACACTCGGTGAAGAGGGGGCAGAGCTGTCAACTGATCACCATCTGGTGGTGAGTTGGGTCAGGGGGTGGGGGAAGACTCTGGACAGACCTGGTAAGCCCAAACGTGTAGTGCGGGTAAACTGGGAACGTCTGGAAGAGGCCCCTGTCCACGGCTTCAACTCGCACCTCCAGCGGAGCTTTTCGTGCATCCCTGTGGAGGCTGGGGCATTGAACCTGAGTGGACATGTTCAAAGTTTCCATTGCTAAAGCTGCGGCAGCGAGCTGTGGTCTTAGGGTCTTGGGTGCCTCAAGGGCGTAACCCACGAACACCTTGGTGGACACCGGTGGTCAGGGAAGCCGTCCGACTGAAGAGGAGTCTTTCCGGGATATGTTATCCCGGAGGACTCCGGAGGCATTTGCAGGGTCCCGACGGGCCCGAAGGGCTGCAGCCTCTGCCGTGACAGAGGCAAAGCAGCGGTGTGGGAGAAGTTCGAGAAGACTGGAGAAGGACTTTCGGTCGGCCACCAAGGTGCTTCTGGAAAACCGTTCGCCACCTCAGGAGGGGGAACGAGGGATCATCCAACTGTATACAGTAAGGATGGACTTTGTTGACCTCAAATGGGAGGTAATAGAGCGGTGGAAGAGGCACTTGAGGAACTCCTAAATCCAGCTGACACGCCCTGTGTGGTGGAGGCAGAGCTGGAGGATGATGGGGGATTGTCGTCAATTTCCCTGGCGGAAGTCGCTGTGGTAGTCAAACAACTCCACAGCGGCAAAGCCCCAGGGATTGATGAGATCCGTCCGAAATGCTGAAAGCTCTGGTGTGGAGGGCTGTCTTGGTTGCCACGCCTCTTCACACTTGCGTGGAAGTCTGGGACGGTGCCTAAGGAGTGGCAGACCGGGTGGTGGTTCCCTCTTCAAAAGGGGGCCAAGGGTGTGTGCCAACTACAGGGTATCACACTTCTCAGCCTCCCTGGTAAAGTCTACTCCAAGGTGCTGGAAAGGAGGTTTCGGCCGATAGTCGAACCTCGGATTGAAGAGGAACATGCGGATTCCGTCCTGGCCGTGGAACAACGGATCAGATCTTTACTCCGCAAGGATCCTGAGGGGCCTGGGAGTATGCCCAACCATCTACATGTGTTTGTGGATCTGAGAAGGCGTATGACCGGGTCCCCCGGAGAAATTGTGGGAGGTGCTGCGGAATATGGGGTGAGGGGGTCCCTTCTTAGGGCCATCCAATCTCTGTATGACCAAAGCGAGAGCTGTGTCCGGGTTCTCGGCAGTAAGTCGGACTCGTTCCAGGTGAGGGTTGGCCTCCGCCAGGGCTGCGCTTTGTCACCAATCCTGTTTGTAAATATATGGACAGGATATCGAGGCGTAGTCGGGGCGGGGAGGGGTTGCAGTTCTGGGCTCGGGATCCCATCGCTGCTTTTTTGCGGATGATTTGGTCCTGATGGCATCATCGGCCTGTGACCTTCAGCACCACTGGATCGGTTCGCAGCCGAGTGTGAAGCGGCTGGGATGAGGATCAGCACCTCTAAATCTGAGGCCATGGTTCTCAGCAGGAAACCGATGGAGTGCTCTCTCCGGTAGGATGGAGTCCTTACCTCAAGTGAAGGATTTTAATACCTTGGGGTCTTGTTCGCGAGTGAGGGGACTAGGAGCGTGAGATTGGTCGGAGAAGCGAGCAGCCGGTGTGGTATTACATTCTGTTTATCGCACCGTTGTGACGAAAAGAGAGCTGAGCCAAGCCAAGCTCTCGATCTACCGGGCAATTTTCGTTCCTACCCTCACCTATGGTCATGAAGGCTGGGTCATGACCGAAAGAACGAGATCAAGGTACAAGCGCCGAAATGGGTTTCCTCAGGAGGGTGGCTGGCGTCTCCCTTAGAGATAGGGTGAGAAGCTCAGTCATCCGAGAGGAGCTCGGAGTAGAGCGCTGCTCCTTCGCGTTGAAAGGAGCCAGTTGAGGTGGTTGGGGCATCTGGTAAGGTGCCTCCTGGGCGCCTCCCTAGGGAGGTATTCCGCACGTCCCACTGGGAGGAGACCCTGGGAAGACCCAGACTAGTAGAGATTAATCTCCAACCTGGCCTGGGAACGCCTCGGGATCCCCCAGTCGAGCTATTTTGATGTGGCTCGGGAAAGGGAAGTTTGGGGTCCCCTACTGGAGCGGCTGCCCCCCCCCCGCGACCCGATACCGGATAAGCGGATGAAGATGGATGGATGGAATAAAATAATAGGAAGAAGAAGAAGAAGAAACTGTTATAGATGTCTACAATAGTAAGTTTAGGTGACAAATGTAATGCTTAGCTTTGTTTACACTGTCAAATGGGTTTAGCGGATCTGAGTTTTGTTTTACAAACTATTTGATCGCCTGACTGCTCGTGTTTTTGCCCCGTCTGACTTTTTTTTTTTTTGTGTGATGAAATCCAATTTCAACTCAACATGTCAGTTCCTAAAGTTAATTAAAAGAAAATGTTGATGAATAAACTGTGAGTGTAGAGATTGGGATTGGGCCTCAGAGTTTTCCATCTCAGGGGTCATCAACTCAGAGATCACGGGAAAGTACCAATATTTTTTATTGGAAGTTGTTTTTATTATAACTTTAGTTTTGTGATACATGTTCTGTCTGACTGTTCAATGGTCCTTGCTTATAAAAAGAAAAACACACGTTTTGCTGGAAACCCATATGTATGTTATCATCCCAGCATAGGAATATAGAGCAGTTTTGATGGTGTCTCATGTTATAATGCCCCATGACATTGGGATTGGGCCTCAGAGTTTTCCACCTCAGGGTTCGTCAACTCAGAGTTCAGGGTTAGGCTTAATGTTTGTTAAATCTGCTTTCTGAAACAGGGCCCAGGTGTGTGTGTGTGTGTGTGTGTGTGT
>NC_045740.1:27105336-27108937 GCF_008692095.1 Etheostoma spectabile | reverse complement strand
GTGTTGAGCTGACCTGATGACAGACTTGTCTGTAGTAGGTGTCTGCTGAGGCAGACCGCTGCGGGCAGGTCACCAGGATCCTAGCCACACCGTCACATTTCCTCCAGTCTGACTCTCCCCCTAGAGGACAGAACCAGTATTTCAGTGTTCAGTTTTGGATACTGTACTCTATGAAAACATGAAAAAAACGTACATACAAAATATTACGCAAATTATATAACTGAAGCAAGCACTGAGTATGATTAAATGCACACTGATATTCCAAATATGTCAATTTTCCATATTTGGTATGGGTCATGTAAACCACGCATATACTTAGTCAGAAGTTGTCCTGTTTTTCCTGCAAGCTGTCATCACCCATCTGCTGGTGTCATCACCAGCAGATGGGTGATGACAGATGAGTGGTATGTCAGATATCAAAAGGGCTGAACACTGTGGTGCACATGTAAATGATGTATACAAGCTGATGATAACCAAAGACATTCACTTATCACAACAAGGAGAATGTTTAAATGCACACTAATAGTCCAGTTTTATTCCAAATTTGACAATATTCCGAATTTGATACGTGTACATTACATGACATAAGGTAATATGCATATTTCGTTTGGATATTCCGATTAAGGCCTTTTTCCGAATAGAGCATTTTTCGATTAAGACGTGCAAATTGTTGATATTATTTGAGTTTTAGAAGCAGGTCTTTGAAAGCATTCTTTTGGCTTTTGCTGTTGGAGACAACACAGACGGGACTAAATGGTGCTTTTGATTGAAAATAGTGGTTCTTGTTTTAGTTGTTTGACAGCAATTGACTGGTGAAAAAAGTTATTGTTTACAGTTTACAATCAGCTCTATGGGTTTCTTTAGTTGTTGTACACTTACCAACTAGCCAACGATGCAAGGCAGCGGTAGAGATGCATGCCCATAAGAAAAGCCCACATTTCTGGTCCCTCATTACAAAAGACGTGGACATCCGGTTTTTGGATATTGGCATAAGCATTGCAACCTCGACCTTTTCAAGAAGGTGTTTGAGTGGTCCAACAAGTCCGCCACCGCTGGAAAACCTTTGAAAAAGTCCTCAGCTCACTCACACTTGGTCCAGTTAAAACGGTAAAATGGATTTCATTTGACTATTGTTATCACTTCGCGCCCTGCCCGGTTTGCTAAACCGTGCCCTGGCCTGCTTAAAATGTAATACTAGGGCAGCACGATATGAGGAAATTATCCAATTGCGATTATTTTGACTGATATTGCAATATGATTCACAATATTAGAGGGAATGATAAGTTTTGTATCATTCTCATTTTCATTGTAAAATATTAAAATCTAAAACATGAAAATTATTTATAGTGTGATTTTGGCAAGGATCTGTACAAAACAAAGATTTTTTCTTTAGTCTGTAGGATACAATTTGTAGGCTGGGACGTCTCTGCAGCACATGTTTTACCTTTACCAAAAAAAAATAGGGACACCTGCAATAGTGCGGCCCTCCTGCTTTTTGGATATTGCAGTATTCCATATTGCGATTTCAATAAAATTGGGAATAATTGTGCAGCCCTACGTAATACACCTAGTATGTAATATGCATATAACATACAGAAATGTATAACAATATATTTAATAAGATTGATTAAATTCTGACGGCAAAACAGGAAGGTGTAATAAGCAAATGCTTCAACCTACATCTTTTCGGTCAGTACTGAATAGAAACGAGTTAAGATGACACCGTATGAATTAAGGTGACACTTTATTTTTTTTATTTTTACCATTTATGTGATGTATATCTACAAGATTGAAATAAAGTAACTAAACGGTTCGGTTGGACTTGGGCACTGTAGACATCAGTGTGATCACTAAACGGGCCCGGGTCTGGTTCTTACGTTGAAGATGACTGGGAATTGTAGTCTGCGAGTCCAGCAATGTAATAACGTAAGCGTGCTCTGGCACTGAATGTTTTATTGCAGTGTGAGTGCAGCCCAGCTGGGGTGAGGGGACAATCGTGCTCTGGCACGGTTCAAGGCAACTGGGCCAAGTGTGAGTGCACCCTTAGTGGAATATTCATTTTTATCAGCAAACAGCTCAGTAGGAATATTGTCAGTTTGGGTGTAAGGGAAAAAAACTGAATATGTACATGTAATAGTAATAGTCACAGTCATAGTGTGATGGAGACATATTAATCAGTGAAACTAATTAAGCACTGATGTTTGTTTTAGTGGGGTTACTGTTCAGGTTTAATGGTGGACGTGCTTTACATTTGAGTGGATATTAACATCTCTACTAGTTTCAGTCAGACTGTGCTCCTGACTACTTTTTCCCTCATTACCTGGCTCCCCTCGTTCTCACCTGTTCCTCCCTCCAAGATGGCTCTGACTACAGCCTGGACACCGTTAGGCTGCATCAGGCGCTCAGACAGCAGCTGACCACACAGACGCCTCAGCCAGGTGGGAGCCGATCCCAGAGCTGCCGTACTGCTGGAACAGCTGGAGCTTCCCCGTGCACCAGACTGGAAGGAGGGACAGCACATATAAAACAAGGCCTCACAGACCTGCAAGCCTTACCGAAAATAGGAGATCTGAAAGATCTTGACATTTTATTTATTATTTTGGTTCAGGTAAAGTGGGGAACTCTTTAGTTTTATGTGATAAAAAAAAACACGTTGGCTTACCATGATTAAAAAAGGCAGTCCAACAGCAGAGAAAAACTGGCCTTGTATCAAATATTGCTGCTCACTCACATCCCAGTAAAGTTACAATTGGTGTCACTTCTACTTATAATAATGAGGTGCTCTTAGTAATCTGAACGTGAGCAACTGGGTATGGGTAATGGGGGCATGCCAGCTGAATAATAAAAGGTGCCCTGAGACTAGTAGCACTATGGAGAAAAAAATCAAAACTCAAAAATGTTGCACCTTACACGTCTTTGCTGACCATTCTTCTGAAGGGTAACTACCATTTTTTCAAGCTGGACCCTATTTTCCTGTGTTTTTGTGTCTAAGTAACTGATGGGAAACAACAATCCTTGGCATTGGTCCAATATTAAGCGAGATCGCTCCAGTGGGCATAAGGAAAACAAGCTACAATGTACGTTAATAGGGCAATTGTCTAGCTTGTATTTACCTTCGCAAAAGTGCTTGTTTTGCCGCTGACAGGCTCAGAGTACTATGTTAAGTGTCTGGCAACGTTATGGAAAGAAGTTCTAAGGACGTCGACCTTTCTGTTAAAGAGTAATATCCTTTTTTAAACACAACAACATCTGCAAAATTGCGTTTGCTAAACCCAACAGACTCAATGCAAATAATTAGTAATTTTAGGATCTTACAATTCAATCAAAGTCGTCAGAAACAAAACAAAATTATGAAAAGCCACTTTTGGGTCGTCTTTCCACTTATCCAACCGTCACAACTCTAGTTTTTGTTGAAATAAACACGTAGTTTACAGATTTAAATGTGAAATCTATACATGCTAAAAGTATTGCTGTTTTTAATGTTTCTGGTTGAACAGAAAGGTCTCAAAGAGGTTTTAAAGGTATATCTCTAAAGGGATCCTTTCCATAATGTTGTCACACACTGAGAATATTAAACTGAGCCTGTCAGTGGCAAAACAAG
>NC_045740.1:27100318-27105326 GCF_008692095.1 Etheostoma spectabile | reverse complement strand
AGGTAAATACAAGCTGGACAATTACCCAATTACCTTACATTGCAGCTTGTTTCTCTGCTGCCGACTGCAGCAATCTTGCTCAATACTATATTAAGACCAATTTTTAAGATTTTTGTTCCCATCAGGCACTTAGACACAAAAACATAGGAAAATATGGTTGAAAAAGGGTTAAAAACAGTAGTTACCCTTTAAGAGTGTGGACACTCTTAACCAAGTGGCAGCAACAACACAAAATTGTCATATCGTCACCTTCCTAAAATAATTGCCTAAGTCATTTTTTGACTAAAAGTATTTTCCTGCCTATATCATCTCCTCATGGTGCTGGCCACCTCTGGTAACATTTCCTACATTCTCAGTTGAACAGGTCATGTGATTCTACGCCTTTGTATAACTGCCTAAGTCAAAATATGTTCAGTATTTGGTTCAGTTTTTTGTGTTTTCTGAAAAACGTGAAAAAATGACTTAGGCGATTATTTTAGGAAGGTGACGATATGGAATATTTATCCACTAAAGAAACACACTATCATCAAAGTCATTTCTTACTCCTTATAAACTTAAGCTCTGCAAAAATGTTGCAGACAGACTCATAAGCCCACTTTGCATGAACCAAAATGAAAACAAAGTGTCAAGATCTTTAACAATTTTAAAATTCCTTCATTGGCACCCAATCCGTTTCAGAGTGGATTTAAAAAATGTAATGAACACTTTAAAGGCTCAAATAGGGATGGCTCCAAAATATACAGCTGAACATTTTACCCCATACAAGCCTAAACATAACCTTAGATCCTCTGATTGCATTCTTGGTCACTCCGTGTTCAAACCTGAAACTGGAGATTATCTGGCCTTTTCAGCTGGTGCCCCTCAGTTGTGGAATAACTTACCAGAAGAGATCAGGGAAGCCAATACATTGTCTTTTTTTAAGTCTCTTTTTAAAAACTCACTACTTTAGCATTGCTTTTTTTGTTGTTTATTATCTTTTATTTTTGTTGTAGATGTATTTTACATGAATGTAAAGCACGTTGTAACTTGTTTTTGATAGCACTTTATAAATAAAAAGGTATTATTTGTATTATTACAGCCATCCCTGCCATACTCCTACACCAAACATAGACATTCCCACCTGTTTGGGTCCACCTTGGAGGATCAACAGCTCCTTGATAACGATTGGCTGGTAGACTTTTCCTAAAAGGCCTCCGAGGGCCTCCTTGCAAGTTTGACGTTCCTCAGCACTGAGCTCCTGTTCCTAAAAGGTTTGCAAAAAGAAAAAAAAATAGATGACATTCATCAAAAGCATTTTTATCAAAAAAAATGTCTTAAAAATCATTTCAAGAATGTGTTACCTTCTCCTCTTCTGTGCCGCCTCTCTCTGCCCGGTTTGGCTGGTAGCCAAGTTGGCACAGTGCTGCCATCACATCCCCCAGATGCCGTGTGTAAACCAATGTGGCGAGAGATGACAGCTCCGCCAACTGTAATAGGACATTTGTGGTGGCAAGAAGGCGGCGTCCTGCTGCTGGCACCGTACCACAGCGGACAAGTTTTTCCACCATGGATCCAAATGCTGACCTGCGACCCAGCGACACACCCACTCCAGGGGTCAAGTATGGGCAGAGCCCCAGAGAAACCACAAACTGAAGAGCTGCTCCAAGCGTCTTCTGCTGGGTGACACTGAGGACATCAGGAGGTAAAGGTGGAGCCATCTCAGGGGTGCGTTGTTTAGCTGCAGATGGAGCGGGGGTCTGCCGGAAACGTTCAAGTTCAACGGACAGGTGTCGTGCCAAGGTGAGGAGCAGTAGGAGACACTCCTGGACAAACTGCCATGTGGTGTCTTCTGTATTGCTGGAGAACCAGTCTGCTGCCGCCACCTCTTCCTCCCTCAGCCTCCTCACCTCCTGGAAGCTGCTCTCTTTCTGAAGCTGCTCCTGGAGGAGGGCTGTGTTGGCCCGAAGCACTGCCAGGAGAGCTTCTTGGGGTGAGGACTGAGCATCTTGCACAGAGGCCTCTACAGACAATAAAACAGATCATTGCATTGTGGGTTTGAAAGACAAATTCTGTATGGGATTATGCAGTGTTTTCCCTCGGTTTGTGGAAGACGTTTTTCCACTGCTGGTAACAGCTCGGCTCGGCTCGCCTCGGCCCATTCTGTGTCCGTTTTCCATTGCAGATTGAGTAAAGCCTCAGCGTGGCTGGTCACTATAGCAACGCACGATGACGTAATTTTCAGCGCGACTCACAACAGCACGTCGCATACTCGCCGCAGCCAGAAGAAATGTTTTGTTTCAAAAGAAGCTGAAGGAAGCAACAAAAATCACCGCTAAAAAAAACGGGAGTTTGGGAATTCTGACGGAGTTCAGACGTCACCATGACGGTTGTTCACCAACACAAAAGGGTAAGTTAAGTTTCCTGGTAACGTTAGCTAACATTTGCATGTGTTAGGTCAGTATTTACTATACGCTACATAAAGTACATGAACTTTAGCAACCATGGTTACACACCAACATGTGTGCTGTGTACCGTTTGTGTTCCAGAGCATTCACGCTTTGCAAAATCGCCGCCGCAGACCGTCTGGTGGCCGATGTCCGACCGGTGAGATCTCTGGTTCTGACCTGCTGGACTTCGTATAATCTTTATGAGAGTCACGGACAGTCTTATGACAACGACTGGGATGTATCTGGGACGGCAGAGCCGGCGGGGACACTGTCACAGGGTGCAGAGGAAGAAGACCGGAAAGTTTGGGAGGGTTTGATGCGCTACTTAAAAAGCTAAATAAAAACTTTTGTTATATATATATATATATATATATATATATATATATATATATATATATATATATAATATATAGTCTTGTTTTTTTAAAGTAACAGTGTGCAATATTGGAATTGACATGAAGCCGCTAGTAGCCCGAACAGTTGAAAAGTGAGAATAGTGCAGAGAGTGGATAATCTGTCGGTGTCCGGCTAGATTTGTATTAAATGGCCCGTTTGTTCTGGAAACACACTCCGCACTCTTGTTTGCTAACAACGCAGTCATAAGTGACGATTCTCTCCGACCAACCAGCGGTCTGCAGGTTTGCACGTCACCTTTTGGTATTGCCTCGGCTCGCTTGGAACCTCGACTGAGGTAGTACTAAAAAAAGTACCTGGTAGCGGGTCCCAGGGACTTTTTTTTGTAATGGAAAACCATAAAAAGCGAGTAGAGCCGTGGCGAGTCAAGTAGATACCACGCAGTGGAAAACCGCCATAAAGCATGCGTATTTGGCATGGGGTTTGGCAAGGCGTCCTTCCTCAAGAAAATTTTTTTTTTTTTTAATTAGCAATTTCCCCATACATTTTGTGTGTCTTTGTGGGATTTTATCTCTTTGTGGGTTTTTGTGTCTCTTTGTAATTGTGATGTGTCTCTTTCTTGGTCATTTTTGTTTTCTTTGGGGTGGTTTTTGGTCTCTGAGGTAACAAATAGATACAGTCATGAGACAAAACTTAAAAGCTAAAGAAGTCCAACAACAATCGTTGGATCTGAGAAAAGTCTATTAGTTCCATTCTATTCAATCGGTTTAGGTGGTTCACTTAAACCTTATAATGGCAGTGAAAACCCTAAGATTGATGTATGTCACCTGTTTTCCAGTACTACTGAGAAGTTGTATCACCAATTGTTTGTACAGTAAAACTGTCCACTAGCAACACGCACTATCATGGTTACAGACAAATGGTAGTTGAAAATAAAGAACTACCATGAATATGTTGAAGTGCTGAAATTCCATAACTAAGCACCGCTGTCTGAACATAGTGGCCGATTAAGCTCCGTTAACTTATACTAAATGCATGTAAGTTACTGACATTACAACTTAAAACTGGCAAAATGACTACGAAGCACTTAGCTAAGTTATTTGAAATAACGTTTAACTGCTCACGTTCCTTGTCATTTGTCAAATGACCGTCCATAGAGAACAGAAAATGCTATCCATACCAAATCCTGCTAACCTATGTCAGGAACGTTTAATGTAACGATACGGTTATAACCAGTCAAGTTAGCTACCTTCGATATCCTCGGGCTGTCAAAAGGTTATCTAGCTACTTACCACCAAGAGGTTTTGTAAGGATATGTATTGCTGAGATGATAGCTAGAGTCATCTCGCCATCACAAAGACAACTAACTTTACAGTCATGTACAAATTTGGAAACGTTTTCAGCGCTTGTCTCTGGTCATGCTGGTCATGCTGTGGCTGTGCTAACGCTAGGTTAATGCTAAAAACATCTCAAAATGGCGCTGAAAATGTACGTCATCACGTCTTGTCACGTAGACACATGCGTAGAATGGATGGAAACCAAGGGGGTTGCGAGCTTCATTAACTGTCTACGGCTGTGAGCATAGACAGTTAAAGAAGGGGGTAAGCCTCTCCTCTCTAAACTCCCACGGAGCCATTTTAATTGTGGCTAATTCAAGAACAATATTGCTCTCATATTTAGTTTTTACACTGTGCTCTTTCTGTATACTTTTTTTTCCTTTTTCATTTCATTCCATTTTATTTCATCTCTATCTTATTTTTAATAATGTTAATCTGTATTTTTATTTTTAACCAAAAGTGTCATGAATAAGTTTCAGCTAAAATCACTATGATACATACATCAGATTAGAGCTGGGCAATATACTGATATTATATCAATATCATGATGTGAGACTAGATATTGTCTCAGATTTTGGATATTATAATATGGCATTAATGTTGTCCTTTCCTGGTTTCACAGGCTACATTACAGTAAAGTGATGTCATTTTCTAAAACTACTGTATAGACTGTATATATATACACAGTCTATGGTTTCAACCCAAGTCTCATCATTAATGTCAATCAACTACAGCAGGGGTCTTCAACGTTTTTTAATTGCATTTAATACTACGCTATTAAAATAGCCTAATAATTGTTGGCATGATTTTATAAGATCAAGATCAACTTTATTAGGAGGCTACTAGAACTGTTGGGTCCTTGTAAATTCTGGAGTGTGGTCTATCTGTATA
>NC_045740.1:27097820-27100305 GCF_008692095.1 Etheostoma spectabile | reverse complement strand
ATAACTCTTGTTATGAATTGATACTATAAATAAAATTGAATTGAATTGAATTGAATTTATTGTCCCCTGAGGGAAATTTGTCTTGGGCATCAGTGCAACATAAGGCTGCTGTAGACATCAATAACACATAGACTTTACACACACATACAACATACAATCCACCCTATTACATTACATTGCACAAGTATTAATGACCCTCCCCTGTCAATCAATGATTACCAAGTCAATAAAACCTGAATAATGAAAAACAGATACTTCTGTGTAATTGCACTACAGCACATATAGAAGAAAACAATATGACAGAAACAAAGTACAACCACCACCATTCTACGTAACAAAATCTCATGAAGATCTATGAATCATGTTTTAATGTTAAACATACATGTGGCACAGTGAATCCTTAGGATGAACTGTATCTGTGGATGGCCTTAGTGACCACATTACCTATAAGCCGGAAAATAAACTTTAACTTTAACAATATATATGAATATTTTATATGTCTGTGTCCAGAACAACTGGATCTGGTGGTCCATTTCTTTAACTGTGTATGATGTCTACGCCCGATGTATTTTGTTTTTCAATCCAACCTTTATTTAGCTAATTCAGGCCATTTCCATCTTCATTTATGGATTAATACATGGATTACCAAATAGAGACCAGGTATCCAACTATAACAAAGAGACTGAACAGAATTATATATTTTTTTTTTTAAATGAATAGAGGTCTAGTCCACAACCAATATTGTATGATCTGTAACACATTTACATGTCTGAATCTGAATCTAAAATCTGCAGACTAATTTGTTTAACATGTGGACCATGTGAAAACTGATATGATCACTTTCTAGCTTGACAGATGCGTCATTAATATTTACAGTCATGGGCAAGAGGGCATGACACTGCTCCAAACGTGACACCGCTCCTCAGACCGCGCTGCCATTTGCCAAACAACCAATCAAAGTTCTCCAGTTTGTCATTAATGCTGACGTTTTACCATGCGCCCAATCAGCGAGCAGATACGGGGGGGGATAACAACATCACAGTTTGCTGTTTTACCCACGCCACGCCCACCTCCCAAGTGTTGATTTCCGATTGACAGCAAGTGAAGTTTACTGGGAGTCTACTACACGGTCACTGTTTTAGCCTTTCCTAGAACATTTTGGCTTCATTTCGACCGATCCCTCGGGATTATTCGTTAACAATGGAATAAGAAGTAATCATGGTGGTAAATTCAGTGCACTGGTTTCGTAAAGGTCTGCGGTTGCACGATAATCCGGTGTTGCAGGAGGCCCTCAATGGAGCGGACACCGTGCGCTGTGTTTATATCCTAGACCCGTGGTTCGCTGGCGCAGCCAACGTGGGAATCAACCGATGGAGGTTTGTCATGTACCTTTATCTGTGACATGTTTACGTGAACGCAATATATCAGGTCGCCATTTGTTTGAGTCATTGCCTACATGTGCAACGCTTGGAGTTTAGGCTCTGGCCTCCACTAGATTTCAGTTAGCTAACGTTAACGTTATCTTAAAATGTTAGCCTTGTACATCCTAGCCCAGTATTCCCCACCTAGAAGAAGACCACTTCTTTATCGAATCGTTACTTTCCACTGGCATGTTCGGTGTAGGTTAAACGAGAACTACCAGGAAACGGTTAAACTTGTCCAAAAAACCCAAATCTGAACAAAAAACTGGACCACTATTTTGATTATCGCCCAACTGATCCCACGGAAGTTTGGAAGAAACTGAAAAAAGGTTGTGGTTCTTTTCTTAAGTCACGACAGTGGTGAAGTTAGTATGATGTTGGATATTCTACAGATATTCATTTCAGGTTCGCAGGAATTTCTGCTGTGCTTTCACTCAGTCCAAACAATACGACACAAATATCATGGTTTCGTGATTCACTTGTATCTTCAACACGAGTCTGGCCGGGGGCGTGGTCAACACCGACAAATAAAGGCCGGGGGGGAAAATAGTGTGGATAATCTCCTAAATGCCTTAAACATAATGTGCATTCAAGTTTACCATAATGTACATGTCTATCAATTTCATTTAACAGATTAAACAATATATTCATGTTTTTTTGGGGGGGTTATGGTACTCATGTAGAGTATTATTTTCCTACCGGTATTTTAGTCAGTGCGGTTGTACGTGTTGCTCAGTCGAGTGTGCCAGCAGATGGCAGTAGCTACATTGGATGTAACACGGGTCTCATTTAGTGATAGCAGAAAAATGACGGGTCCTGTGGTAGTGATTTCTGGTAGTGAAAGGTGGTGGTAGTGAAATTTCGACATGGACCCCAGGAGAATCCGAGACTGGAAGAAACAGAAGGATGAGCTAATGAGATTAGCCGGCAGGAGCAAAGCATGGCTAGCTAGCTGGAGGTGGAAGGAAAAGAGTTAGCCTGGAGCTAGAAGCGAAACTAGCTAGCTGGAGGTGGAAGGAAAAGAGTTATCCTGGAGCTAGAAGCGAAGCTAGCTAGCTGGAGGT
>NC_045740.1:27091405-27097810 GCF_008692095.1 Etheostoma spectabile | reverse complement strand
GAAGGAAAAGAGTTAGCCTGGAGCTAGAAGCGAAGCTAGCTAGCAGGAGGGGGGAGGAAAAGAGTTAGCCGGGAGCTACAAACAAAGCTAGCTAGCTACCGTCTGTAACATTACTCAGATACTCGTCTAACTACTGTATGCTCTTATTTTAATCTACCAGCAATACCGTAGTAGACTATCTATATTTGAAATACATTGAAGTACATTCACAGGGTTCAAACTGACACAGTGTTGGTGTTTAATTACTTCTGACCCATATTGCTCTGTCGCCTTTGGTCTATGGTGATATTTTTGCAAATATTTCTTAAAAAATGAATTATCTCTGTCCACTGGAACGCCAGGGCATTTCATTTAAAACAATTATATTTATCAAAGAGATGGAATTAGAAATAAAAGCCTGCCTCTAATAGACGCTGTACACAAAAAATGAGCGCGGGAAATTTACATTAAAGAGGTTGTAAGGCATTTTAAATGTTCAGAGTCTGGGTGGCTTTCTTATTTGTCAGTCTTTAGTAAAGTTTCAAAATATAATTTTATGTCATTTTTAAAATGTGAATATTTGGTTTTCTTTCAGACATTTATGGATATAAAATTTTTCAAATAAAATTATAAGATTAAAAATTAAACATGCAATTTATCCAAATCAAAAGCTTGCCTTGGCTCAAGCCAATGTAGCATACAATAATGACTCAAGTGACTCGCACAACCCAGATCAATTTAATGAATGACTCAGAATAACTCAAATCCTTAAAAGGAATTGAGTTTGCCAGGCCTATACGACACCCATTTGCTCTCAACTGCTTGGTTTTGACCAAGGGAACATCAATAAAATATATTTTTTACTAACTTTTTTATTCAGTTTTTGAAAGAATCCCATTCAGTTCCTATTGAAAACGGCTTTTTACTCAATAGCTTCCAAGTTATGAGACACAATCACCCCAGACTGATGCAGAACTGTTCTGCTTCGTGGTACTAATAAGACTCACCTCACTATAAATGAATACTTTGAAACTGCAATTTAATTTTAATTTTTTAAAGAATCCCATTCCTTTCATATGGAAAACAGCTTTTTCCTCAATAGCGTCCTTCTTAGTGTCCTTTCCTATGCTGTGTTGTGCCAGGGAGGCAGCATAAAGAAGTGGGATGTTGGGCGACTTGACAGGCTGGTAAGGAGCGCTAATCATCACTTTGCCTTCTCTCTGATATCACATAGTATATGTCTGACTGCTTTTACAGGCTATATTAACCCCCTCTCCACAGTCTGGACTGTGATTTACATTACCTCAATTCACATTTGCAATCTTTACCTTTTTATTTCTAGTGTTTAATTTCAACTGGTGGTTGTGCTAAAGCAGGGGTCTCAAACTCAATTTACTTGGGGGCCGCTGCAAGTAGAGTCTGGGTTTGGCTGGGCCGCATCAAGTATTCAAAAAACCCCTCTATTTCCTCAAAAAAAAGCGCGGAACTGCCGGTTCTAAGCCCCTAGATCTGATATGGTTGGTGCATTTCACAACAACAGACATCACATTGTCAAACCTCAGGCATTTGCCGCAAAGGGTACTTAGCTACTTGACAACGGTTACGCCGCTGTCAGGAGACTACTATACCCATAAGTGACATGCGCAATGACAAAAAGTTTCAGAACGCGCGGCCGCACTAACACTTAACTTTGATGTCAAGAAGGGGGCCACAAAATATCATCCCGCGGGCCGCAATTGGCCCCCGGGCCGCGAGTTTGAGACCCATGTGCTAAAGCATTCACTGCGTTTTCCAGGTCTGGAAAAGTATGGAAAATGGAAAATATGGTTTAGAAAAATATTGTGAAGGTTTGTAAAAGTTTGTAATCACTCAACGTTTCCCACATCTCCATATTCTAATGTGCTCCGCCATAGTTTCATCACATTTTACAGACGTACAATAAGGCTACTTTCTTGCATTGTGTTCTACGGATTTGATGTAGTTAGTTGATTTCGGCATTGGTCTCAATGCTGACCTGCTTGATAAATTTCTAACTGGAATGCTTTAGATAAGGCCTAAGTGTGCGCCGATGTCCACTGGGTTAAAAATAATTGTTGTTCGATTGTCATTTTAAAATGAGTAACATGTAGGATCCCTGGAAATACTAGGTGCAAAAAAAATACCATTAATTAATTAAATAACCAAAAATTACCCATATACCAGAAAGGTTCTGCAAAGGTCTTGGGTGTTTGAGTCCCATAACTTGAAAGCCATTGAGCAAAAATCTGTGTGTCTGTCTGTGTTTTCTTAAAAAAATGTAATTTATAGTGAGGTGTGTTGTATTAGTACCACATAGCAGAAAAGATCTGCATTGGTCCGGGGTGTTTGGGTCCCAAAAATTGAATAAAAAAAGTTGGTATTCTTTATTGAGGCGGTTCTTATAAGTACTACGTAGCAGAACAGCTCTACATTGGCCTGGGGTGTTTGGAACATCTGATTATACAAGCTGTTGGAAATGAAGTTCAGAAGGCAATTTATTGGCGGTAAAAACTAAGCAGTTAGGAGCAAACGGGTGTCATATTGTTTTCTGCCAGGACTGAGTGAAAGCACAACCCGTAATAAATATCCGATATCTGTCGAATATCCAACATCAAACTAACTTCACAATGGTCAATTACCAACTGGATAACATTGTATTTAAGCAAGAACTTGATTTTGAATTATGATTATGTCCACATTCGGACAGTTTTTGGTAACATACGGTAAAAAACTCCTTTTAATCACAAACATAAATGAAAGTGTAATGCTGTAAAACTTGATTTATATATATCACATTTCAGAAATAAGACAATTCAAAGTAGCCTACACACTCCAACCCGTTCTCCAACCCACACTCTTATATAGGCTAAAAGAATCAAAGTTACAATGCAGTATGAGAAATAAACAGTTACTTGATTTAATAATAATAATAATCGGGTAGTGTCAAACAAAGGTTTTCAGCCTTGACCTTCTATCTGAAGATCAGAAATGTATTTTGTCCCTAAACTATTCAGTGCTTTATAAACCAACAGTAGTATTTTGAAATCAATTATTTTAGAGATAGGAAGCCAGTGTAAAGACCTTAGTCGGAACTGGAGTGATGTGATTTACTTTCTTGGTCAGTGACGTCTCTCATTGGTGGAAGTTGCTGTTACCATGGAAATGTTGAGCTTCTGTTATTGAAGTAGATAATAGTTTCTGTACACAGTATTGTACCTTTTGCTGTTTTTAAAAATGTTATTTTGTGCCAAAACAAATGATTTATGGCCACTATTCATCTCCGAGGTTGTTGGCTTGGTTCCAGGCTTAAAACTCTTTAACAAAATGTCAAAAGAGATATTGAACAGGAAATAAACACTTCTGGAACCAGAGCTGTTTAAAATGTGCTTTGTCACTGTTTTTCAAGGAAGACCTGTAAAGACAGGCTACTGACATCAGCAAATTTAAGTTTAACAGACGGGGTTTCCTGATGTGCTGTCTTTGGTATAGAGGTAGAAGAGCAGTGGGGAAAGAACACATCCCTGGGGGGCACCAGTACTGATGGACAATTATGTAATAATTGTTACAAGCCTAATTGTACGACAACATTCTCATTGGTCGGCAGTTGATCAAAGACACATACACACAGATTTCCCGATTTATTATTTATTGAATTTTGTTTTGACATTTTGATGATACAATGACAATAAAAGGTATTCTGTTCTGTTAACTCAGAGCTTGACCAAAAAAGGCCTCTCTTCCTGTTGTTGTTCTGTGTGGTTGTTTGAGTAAATTACAAGACTGAAATGGTGTGCGTGTTATCACTATGCCATACAATCTGCTGCCTTGTATTTTGGTAATAATTCTCAGTAATTTCCATTATGTGCGTCTGTGTGCAGGTTTCTGCTGGAGGCTCTGGAGGATCTGGACAGCAGTCTGAAGAAGCTCAGTTCCAGATTGTTCGTAGTCAGAGGGCAGCCTACTGATGTTCTACCCAGGCTTTTTAAGGTCTGTATTCCTGCCCACCACCTGGCCGCTCTGTGTCTGTCAGGGACCAAAACTTACAACATACCACACTGAAGGGTCATGACCAAAAGAACCACGCAATACAGACAGAACTTTTTTAAAACAAAACCATCATTTGTTGTCAAACTGTATCTGCTGACTACAGACTGTTATCAAAACAACAGCTGTGTGTGAAATAGGCTGTGTCTCATTCCACATACTTCCGTCAGTACACTGCTCATGTGCACTGACCACTTACTGCCGTATTGCCCACTTTTAGCAACTGTATGACCTATTTCTCGCTTTAAATGTTTTCAAAAACACGCTTCGGTGAACAATTTTAGTAAAACTCAAGATTGTGGGCGCTCAGATAGCTCAGTTGGTAGAGCGGGTGATCATATAGAAAGGTTTACTCCTCGACGCAGCGTGTCCTGGTTCAGCTCTGACCTGTGGCCCTTTGCTGCATGTCATTTCCCCCTCTCTCTCCCCTTTCATATCTTCAGCTGTCCTGTCAAATAAAGTCCTAAAATGCCCCAAAATATAATCTTAAAAAAAAATTCAAGATCCTATTCCGAACGAGCCGCCGTCTGGCCGCCATTAAGCTCGGTTGTGAAATCCGGGAAAAGGTAGACCCACGTGACAGATTTGTCCAATCAGCTGCCGGTCGCCATCCCTGGTCCCTCCCCGTTCTGCTTTGTAGTCATTGATCTTTTGGACTGTTTTTAGGGAGTCATCCTGGTACTTTCAGTGCACTGACTTATTGCATTATCTACACTATATACTTAAAAATAAGTGTTTGAAATGTGCAAGTAGGTGGTTTGAGACACAGCTGGCTCCAATATTTGAATGTTTTGATGCAGTGATGCAAAACGTACTCACGTGAAGGAACTCTAAACTGACACAAATTAGACAACGGGCCACCATTTCATAAGATTTTGTCTCGTCGGTTAAGATTTTTGCTTTTAGAAGTTTTACAACAGAAAGTGTATGAAACCTATGCCAAAAACAGTCAGACATTCTGTTATTGTGTTAATACCGAGGAAGTTATAGTGACATTTTTAGTGAAACTTGTGCCCCCGTTTTTTTGCTCATACTTTTTTCCATTATACTTTTTTGCTATGGCTGAAATGACCACAACACATTAAATGGTATGTGACATTACAAATGTCATAAAAATCTTAAATTTAACTTGCCAAATATGGAAAATTTAGCAACGCTTGGAGTACTACAGACAGATTTATCAAACCTGCAATAACCGATTTTTATTTTATTTTTTGTCACTTGGAGGTTGCGTTGCAAGTTGTGAACTATACATTGACATATCATTATCTTTATATTGAATTGTGAACATGTTAGAAAACAGTTTACATGGATTGGATGACCTAGGTACAAAGGTCATCCAATCAACCCTAAGAGGTCACCGCTGTCATATACAACAGAAGAATACGTACTTTATGTGTCTTATTTAATATCTCCATCAACAGAATGTAGAGACTCCCTTTTTTTGTTTAGAAGCAGAGAAATTTGCCGATTCAAAGAGGCCAGCCAGAAGCTTTTTTAATCCATCATGGAAATACAGTGTCTTTGTAACATAAATAAATAATTGTGAAATTGACTTGCGTATGTTCAGGTTTCTTTGTCACCTTTGGACTCATTGCCTTGTTGTAGCCATAGTTTGGTAGCCGTCAGCTAGCCCTTTCCAAGAGCCGTTCTGTGTCTTCGTAGCCCTTCCGGAAGTTTAGTAATCCAGCTGAGAAGGCAGTGACGTTTTGGAGACTTTGCACAATAGTTCCAGAGCGATAAAGCCACGATTGAACGGCTATTTCATTTAGCGACACTTTAAAAGGAGGGATTATTTCACAAAAGCGTTATGCTAGGTGAAGCTTCTCTGGTGAACACACTGTAAACATGTCTTGAATTTAATTCCCATTTACTTTCATCTCTGCCTTTACTTCTCACAGACACACATTCCCGTAGCTCGTGTGATCCCTGAGAAGGCTTTTCATTGAGCTCTGGATCACTTCCCAGCCTCCTCGGTGAAAAAGAGCTGATAAGTGTTAGATATGACAGATAGTCAAAGGTTCTGTCCTCTGAACTGACAGTTGCTAATAGTTTTCCCACAGGAGAAGACCTATGTTTTTATGATATTTAAGACATGCAGGCATCTACAATTATTAGGCAGTTAAATGTGGTATGTGGGTCTGGCTTTTCCCTCTGTGGCATGTTTTGTGAGATACAGTTACAGATCTATTAAAAGCTAAAAGGTGCAGTAAATAAAACCATAGACAGTTAAAGAAATGGACCAACAAACCCCATTGTTCTGTACGTAAACAAATGAAGTCTATTAGAGGCACTTTTCCGGTGATAGCCGAGCGTTACTGCGCAGCCTCCAACTGAGCTTGACGACGTAGATGTGACGTGAGC
>NC_045740.1:27074870-27091395 GCF_008692095.1 Etheostoma spectabile | reverse complement strand
TCTGAAAGTTGTAAGTCTTCTGGTAGCTGTGCCCAGAGAAATCTCAATCATTCCCAATCTTGCAAAGATGGGGAGCGTAGGTCGGGTTCTCCTTCTCAATAAACAACATGAAATCGAGGAAGGGGCAGGGGTGGGATACTTATTATTTCTTTCTTAGCTGAAGCCAACAATGAGACATTACTTTATGTTGGCATTGCAACCTGGAGCGATGAAGCAGATGGCGTTGAGAAGTTGCAGTAAAGAATATTTTAGGAGTACCATTTTCGGCAGTGCAGAGAGGTAGTGGCCCACATTAACTTTAGCTAGCTGTAAGTGTTAGCTATTTGCTTGAGCCGGGAAAAAGAGCTCTACAGTGAACGGATGTGCTGGGCGAGCCATCAGTCGGTGGAAGCTAACAGAAGCTAGCTGGCGTAATTTGACAGCTGACCAGGTGTCTCAAAGCTACCAAGTGATCCCTGGAGACAGGGAACTCGGACTTGAAATAGTCTGGCAATCGTGTCAGATGAAGGTCCAGTTGGGAGTTTGGATGGAAAGTCCACTGTGGTCTGAAGGGATAATCCTTGCTAGTTCCCTAGCTAGCGGTAAGCGTCAGTCGGGACATTGACAGCTAACCTTAGCGAGCTGAAGTCAACATTCTGTCAACTGTGAGTAAACTACATTACACAGTCTGGCGGTATTCACGCTAGTGCCCTCACGTTCCAATATACATTTTTTTTGAGTGGTAAATACATGTTTCTAAGTGTCCTCAAGGCATGGACTTTTAAACATGACAATGACTAGCTAGCTAAGACAAATAGTAAAAAACATGATTTCATAAAAAACATTGTGTGGAATGCCTAAAAACCTACAACCAAATGTAGCTTGGTCCTACCAGACTTTTGTACATTTCATTTGTACAGAGAGTCTGGCCACTCTCCGTTGACTAGTGTTAACTTCCTTGAAGGCGGGTGAAGTTTAAAACTATTGGACTATCTGCCCAGGGCCACTCTGGATCTGCCATAACCAATCGCTAGTGTTTGGTTGTGACATACTGTATGTCATGCGCATGTGCAACAAGAGGGGAGACCGACAAGGCTTATATTTAGCATTAGCATCACTAGCGTTAATCTCTTACCGTTAGCTTTAGTCAACTTCTTCACCACTAACAGAGCGAGCTGGAAAATAATTTTTTTCCCGAACCCCGTGGGGAGGAGGGCCATCAACAACACTCGGCAAAGATTGTTCTTACTCGGGCTTCAATTTCTGGATATTTGGCAGCATTGCCACAACGGACTGAATGGCTTTGCTCGCATCTTTCTCCGCTGCCATTACGGAACTATAAATCTAGCGCACAACCTCAACCTCATCTTTCTCAGCCACTCCCTCTGTTTACTGATTGGACCGGTTAAAAAGTACTGAAAGGAAATGAAAAGTGAGTGGTACGTAGGAAGGCGGTGCCAGGCTAAATCTAAAGTGCCTGTATTTGCTAAATCACCCATGAACGGTACTCTTACACATCTCATAAATAATGCATGCTGAGTATGAAAAAAGGTGTATATATGTATAGCCTTCCTAAAAGGATAGATT
This sequence comes from Etheostoma spectabile, assembly GCF_008692095.1. Taxonomy (NCBI): domain Eukaryota; kingdom Metazoa; phylum Chordata; class Actinopteri; order Perciformes; family Percidae; genus Etheostoma; species Etheostoma spectabile. The sequence goes on along the minus strand of NC_045740.1, from coordinate 27,089,829 downwards.
GTTTTTTAATGTGCACTGTATTTCATTAAATGTTTCTGTGTGGGGGTGCTGTCACCGCGTCATGGGTGTGCCGTATTTTTTCTTGCTTTTTTGTCCTTTGCCAATCACACCTATGAGAGTTAACTTTTTCTCTGACAGATTTCTCCCTATGGCCAGAAAGCACAGGGGAGACACTTTGTTTCTCTCACTATGACGCTCTGAAGCTAATCGCTATCACTCTCTCACTCGCTCAACCACACACTCCCCACGGGCACACACATGCCGGCCCTGCTGTTCTCTTAAAGAAATCAACACACACACTGACGCCCAAGTATAAACTTCAGGCCACTTAGGTAGGCTACGGCGAAAGCTCTGCATGGAGCCTCCGCAGAACCATAAATCACGCTTTAGACCTCAGAGGTTAAAATGTAGGTGGACATTTTGATTGGAGTTGATTGATTATGTTAGTCTATCCTATCAAGGCATGTACAAGTGTTGTTCTTTTCACGTATTGTGTATTAGTGTCAATCTTAGCCTGCATTTTTGTGAAGCTTGTTCTACCTGTAACCACACCTACTGTAACAATGTAACAAATCCTATTTTTATGCCTTTGTGCCATGTTTTCTGGTTGTCAGCCAGTCCTATTCTTGTGAATGTGATATCTCTTCAATCCTTGGAGGGAATTTCTTCAGATTTGGCATACACGTCCACTTGCACCAAGGATGAACTGATTAGATTTTGGCGGTCAAAGTCATTGTGACCATACAAACACATTTTTGCCCATAACTCGAGAATGAGAGATGCCTATGCTAATTATGACAAAATTTCACAAAAAATGTCCAACAGGATACAATGATCAAGGGATAACATTTTATATCCAATGGTTAACTTCACTGTGACATCATAATGTTCTGCAAAAATACTTTTCTGGCCATTATTCAACGCCATAACTCATCAACAAAAGGGGAGAATGTGACAATCCTTTACATTTGGTCGGATACTGTATTGGTAGTCTAAATTCATTGGTAGTCTAAGTCTAAAACGTTTAACTTCTGGGATTGTTTCGGTGCTGCCAGAAATTCCGGCAAGATGTCCGTTATCTTCCGCTTTCTTTGTGTTGTAATTTTAAACTCCAGTGGATTTATGAGGACTATGGTTAACTACTCCTCAAATCATTGCAGGGTAAATCCAAACAGCTAGCTAGACTATCTGTCAAATCTGAGTTTTCTGTTACACGACTAAAACAACCTTTGAACGTACACTTGTTCCACTGAAACAAGTTCCTTACTGTGATTGCTTTAAAGAAATGCCAATAAACCAGAGCACATTTTTCTCCCGTCCTGGAATGCTGTGTGGACTAGCCAGACTCTCCTCTGCAGCGCTGTATGGCAGTGCGAGTCCACTGTATTGCTGGCCTTAAGCTTGGATGCCCGCATTGAAACTATTGTGATTTATTGGTCTTCTGTGCTGCCTGGTGGAAGATGTGTGTTAAGTAGGGCTGGGTATCGCCAATGATTTCCTGATTTAATTCACAAGGTGTCATTTTAAGATTTTTTTTGGGGGGGGGTTGGCATTTTTAAGGCCTTTTATTTGACAGGACAGCTGAAGACATGAAAGGGAAGAGAGAGGGGGAATGGCATGGAGCAAAGGGCCGCAGGTCGGACTCAAACCAGGACCCGCTGCGTCAAAGAGTAAACCTCGCCCACTCCACCAACTAAGCTATCTGGGGAGCCCCACATGGTGTCATTTTCAGTTTCAATCACATACTAGATTTAATATCAATAAGGTTTGGGATATTTTAGTTACAATATTGAGGCGATCTAAAAGAGATTTTCAGAGAACTTATGCTAGAAAATGTATAAAGCAAGAAGCAACCCTCAAATACTTTTTTATAATGCACTAGTGTGTTTACATCAAGAAAATCTTTTTTTGTTTAAAGTACTTTTTACTTAACAGGACTAACATTGCAGTCATTGACAAACTACTATACTACAGTATAGTGCAGCTGTAGACTATACAGCCAGTGAGTGGAGTGACCATGTTGAAGAATTATTGACCATGTTGAATATTATTGAAAAACAACTATAGAACTGTACCATGGTAAACAATTTAAAATTTTACTCAAACAAAAATGTATTTTAGTTGTTTAATTGATTTCTTAAACCCAGCCCTGGTCTGAAGCATCTGAGTTTAATAGGGGCGGGGGGGAAATCGATCGAGCATAGTATCACGATAATTTTGTTGGCAATACTGTATCAATGCACAGGCGCCAAGGATCAATCTTTTATTATATACTGAATGTGTTTGTCAGTTTTCTTGCTTGACATTACCATTTTGCCGTAATAAAATTGAAGTGATTTGAACAAACACAGAAGTTTATCTTTTTAAATAAAACAGACAAAGTGTCCTTTTGGGGACATCATTTCAAAAAATTAGACGTAAAAAAGGTTATAAATTGCAATATATTGCGATATGTGATATGTTTAAAATTGCAATAATGCCGTGCCGTAAGTATCGTGATGATATCGTATCGTAAGGTGATTCCCACTGACTTGCTGATAAATAATTTTTGCCTGTCCCTGTTCGGTTTTTCTTTCCTCCTGCTGCAGGAATGGAAAGTGACCAGGTTGACGTTTGAATATGACCCAGAGCCTTATGGGAAGGAGAGGGATGGGGCCATCATCAAGATGGCCCAGGAGTTTGGAGTGGAGACCATTGTCAGAAACGCACACACCCTCTACAACCTGGATAGGTTCGTAGCACACACTCATTATTCACGTGTTCAGTGTGTCAACCACATCTGAATACACACAAAGTTGTGACCTTAGGAGAACATTTACCAATTTAAAACCTTGAGATTAAAGGTTTATAATGTTGAATTACACAATTTGCAGCGAAATTTAATAGTGTGCTAATAAATGTTCACACCATACAGATTTAATGGAAACAATGGCTGCATGGAAATGTAAATTTCTTAAATGCTGCTAAGTAATTCCAAGCTCAACCTTTTTTTTGTCCTATCTTTACATCATTGTCAGGTTAACTGAAGTTTTAGTATATTTGCATTTCTGCTGTTACCACTTTAAAGTGGCAGAGACTCTACATTTCAGCCATGTATGCATTACTTATGTATATATTTCAAACATTTATCCTACCTGACATATGACATCCATTTATCTAGGACTGGGTATCGTTCAAAAAAATTTGATACCAATACTGTGACTTTGATACCGTTTCCTGAACGGTACATGTTACGGCACAAATCTTATACAATGTGTAACATTAGACAGCCTATCACAGACAATATTAAATCTTGGTACAGTGGTGCTCAAAAGTTTACATACACATGCTTAAGTTGACTAAAAAGAGGAATAAAAAAATCATGTTTTGGAAATTTATTTTAATACCTAAATTAAAAATGAGGTAAAATCCAACCTTTAAGGACACCAATTTTCTTTGTGAATGAATAACGTATTGTAAATAATAAATGTTCTTATTTAAAATACAGGGGTCATAAGTATACATACCCCTATGTTAAATTCCCATAGAGGCAGGCAGATTTTTATTATTAAAGGCCAGTTATTTCTGGATTCAGGTAATTATGCACCTGATAAAGTTCCCTGGCCTTTAGAATTAAAATAGCCCCACATCCTCACATACTTCACCCTGCTTAGAGATAGGCATGGGATACTTTCTATAAAATCATCTCTCAATGCAAATCAAACCAGGTATTAGTCTAACTGAAATAAAACCATGCCTATCTCTAAGCATGGGAAGAGTATGTGTGATGTGGGGCTATTTTATTCTAAAGGCCAAGGGAACTTTATCAGGATGCATAATATCCTGAATCCAGGAAATAACTGGCCTTTAATAATAAAAATCTGCCTGCTCTATGGGAATTTAACATAGGGGTATGTATACTTATGACCCCTGTATTTTAAATAAGAAAATTTATTATTTACAATACGTTATCATTCACAAAGAAAAAATGGTGTCCTTAAGGTTGGATTTTACCTCATTTTTTAATTTAGGTATTAAAATAAATTTCCAAAACATGATGTGGTTATTCCTCTTTTTAGTCAACTTAAGCATGTGTATGTAAACTTTTGAGCACCACTGTAGAAGCATGCCGATTGGCTCATTGGTGCTGATGAGATTAAATCCTGAGGTATTGAGATTGGTTATTGAATGACGAGGCATTTTTCAATACTCGATACTTTAGAGGCATACTTTAGACGGTGTAATGAAGTGCAACAGGTTCCATTTATTTCAGTTGCACAGAAAACCTTTCCAACATCAGCCTTCCACTCTTGTACAAGAGCCATAGTAAGCAAGAGGATGGAGTGTCATGTTCCAGTACAACATTTGGAAGTACTCTGTGTACACCGAGGACAATGTCAGCTGTTTGTTTTATAGATTTTAGGTGTTTTGAAAATCCTAACATCCAAGAAGCTGATGAACCAAATCTCACCCTTCTTAATCACTTTTGAAAGCATCACATGCATTAGAGAGCCATCCAGTGGTCATCTCATGTTACTGCATGTCAGGCCCCTGTCCATGTGCTGGGACCAGGTGGCAGAAGGAGGAAGATAAGATACATTTATTGACCCAAAGGAAATTTTCCTTGGGGAAAAAGGGCCCATTTAGCCATAGAACATAGCTTCTAAAGTTTTTGATTTAGCAAGCTGGTTTACAACCTCTAACCATGTGTAACGTCAACATGTGACAAAACTACGCTTTGCGTAGTGTAGTTTATTCGCTCTAAACCAGTTGATGGAAACTTTTCTAATTTGTATTTTCTTATTTTTCTTTCTTTTCTGCGACATTTTAAAAGTTTGCTTCACAATTAGATGGCAACCTGGCCACTACTGAGCACTTTCATGTTCATAAAATAAAGTATTTCTGATAAAAGAAGCCTTTTTTAATTTTAGTTAACCATCACACAAAGCTCAGGACTTTACCACACTTTGTTGTTTTGTCCATCTATCACTTGAGTAATGTGCAGTCAGTGTAATGAGCATTTTAGATTCAATGTGCCATTTTGACATAGTCTTTTTGGCTTAAAGCTAATGATAATTGTTTAAATAGTACATAAAGTACAGTGTTTACTAAAATTGCACCTAAACTGTCATATTTAGGGGTAACTCAGCTTTTACCATTTTAATACACTGCAGTAAAATATAGTGTCGGGATATTCTGTTGGATATTGCTGTATTTTTCAGTGTCTTTTCTGTATCCGTCACAGGATAATAGAGGCAAACAACAACAGTCCTCCTCTGACCTTTAAGCGGTTTCAGACCATTGTGGGCAGACTGGAGTTGCCCAGGAGACCTCTGCCTCCCATCACCAAGCAGCAGATGGAAAAGTGTCGCACTAAAATAGCTGATAACCATGACCAGCTATACAGTATACCTTCACTGGAAGAACTAGGTATTCAGGATGATTTTTATTACATTACTAGAATTTGATATGAGCTGTAGGACTCAAAATGCTAATGAGCACAGCAACATGGACCTTTTACATTTTGGTGTTCTCTTGGTATACTGAGGGAAAAAATAGAAAACAGGATGTGATGATTTAGATTTATTAATTACTATGAAATAATAACATTTAAATACCACTTAATTAAATGGAGTATATTGTAATATTTTCTCCATGCAGTAACACTCAACCCATTACCATATAGGGCCCTATTTTAACGATCTAAGCGCACGGCGTAAAGCGCATGGCACCTGTGTTTAGGGCGTGTCCAAATCCACTTTTGCTAGTTTGACGGCAGAAAATGGGTCTATACTTAGTGTTTTCATTAATTCATAGGTGTGTTTTGGGTGTAACAAGCAATAAACCAATCAGAGTGTCAGCTTCCATTCCCTTTAAAAGCCATGTTGATTTGCACTATTTTGTATTTTGTCATATTTGTGTGTGTTGTGCATAAGCCCAGGCACATTTGACTAATGCGCTGTTAAAATGACGACGAAATGTTGCGCTATTGACTTTAGACCAGGTTGTTGTTGGCCAATTCCCTCTGCCTCAGGAAGGCAATACGCCAGGTGCATTTGTAATTTAAACGACATGGCCGCTGGGACGTGGGAAATTGACAACTGTGTCAGTCTTAACTAGCAAAAACACTTGCGCTACGGCGGGTGCAAGATAGGGCCCTTAATGTTTGTTTGGGTGTGTATGCACCAATCACCAAGTCTAACTTACTGTGGCAATAAAGTCCTTTTTTATTCTGATTCTGAACAGTTTGCACGTGTCAAGGTTCGGTTAATTAGATCAGGAATCTTCAACTTTAGGGCAAGGAACCTTTAGCTCACGTGTCAAACTTGAGGCCCACAGGCCAAAACGTGATGATAATAATCGTGATAATTAATCGTGATCATGATTATCATTTTGGCCATAATCGTGTAGCCCTAGTCCCTGCTGCGTCTCTCTTTCAGTTAAGTGGTCCCTGGCCTAAAAGAAATTGACGACCACTGTCTGCATGTAACTATGTGTCCAGGTTTCAGGACAGAAGGTTTGCCTCCAGCTGTGTGGCGCGGAGGAGAGACAGAGGCCTTGGACAGACTCAACAAACATCTGGACAAAAAGGTAGAGCATAATAAGTTTTTTTTTTAATTTTTATTATTATTTACTTGCGATGTTGTTTCTGGTTGAGTTTGTTGGCACAATTGTCGTCGTTCAGGGATGGGATGGCATCCTGTTAAAATCTTAGATAAAATCTGTTTTCAAATAATGACAAAGTCTCAAAAAACAGTTGGACACAGAAGGAACAAATATAGCTAATTCGCTAACAAGTTTGGTAAAAACAAAAAAAACTTGAATCGGTGGAAATACCTGCCACCAAGTAGAATTTATGGTAAATTAAGAGTAATGTACATTTCCACAGCACTAACACTGAAACCGCAACATTATAAGTAAATTTCGTTTTAACTTTTTTTTTTTAGATGACAATTTCTCTGGTGATCACTTGTATTGATTGTGTCTGTCTTTATAGGTGTGGGTGGCCAACTTTGAGCACCCTCGTGTCAACACATGCTCTCTGTATGCCAGTCCCACTGGCCTCAGCCCCTACCTGCGCTTTGGCTGTCTGTCCTGTAGGGTTTTGTACTACAACCTCAGAGAGCTCTACATGAAGGTATTGTGGATAGTTCCACCAGAGAGACATCCATTTAGGCTTCACAAACACACACTGGTGCCTGTTTGCTCTGTTCTCTGTCAATTATGATAGTTCATTGTTCCATCAAATTTGGAGTCACAACTTTTTAAGCACAGTTGTCTTCTGTCTCCTCTGTTCTTTCTCTCTGTCCCTCTTGTGCTCTCCGTCAGCTCCGTAAGCGTTGCAGTCCACCTCTGTCCCTGTTCGGCCAGCTGTTATGGAGGGAATTCTTTTACACAGCTGCCACCAACAACCCAAACTTTGACCGCATGGACGGAAACCCCATCTGTGTTCAGGTGGGTCTTTGCACCACTTAACTCAAAAGAAGAGGTTCAACCTTAACTCTCTGGGGCCTTAGGCATTTTTGTTTTACAATCTTTGGGTTGCCTGGTTTCCTCGTGTAATAATCATTTTAGAACTACTACTACTACTACTACTACTACTACTACTACTAATAATAATAATAATAATAATAATAGCTTTTATTTATATAGCGCCTTTCATAAAACCAAAGGAGACTTTACAGAAGTTATTGTGACTAAGTTTAGCTAAGAGAGGTTGTAGGCTGGATTGAACAGGTGGCTTGTAAGTAGTTTTTCTAAACATATCCAGGGATGTAGCATTTCAGATATCAGCAGGGAGGGTGTTCCAGAGGGATGGGGCTGCAACACAGAATGCTCTGTCTCCAAAGGTACAGAGTCTGGTGTGGGGAATAGAGAGCAGGCAGGGTGGGGTGTACGGATGGAAGAGGTTGGTAGAGGAACTGTGGGGCCAGGGCATGGAAGGATATGTAGGTGAGAAGGAGGATTTTATATCTGATGCAGGACTTGATTGGGAGCCAGTGAAGGTGAATGAGGGTTGCGGAGATGTGCTGCCAGGTCTTGGTGTTGATGAGGACCGTGCCGGCACTGTTTTGGACATACTGGAGCTTGTCTAGGTTGTTGCTGGGGACCCTAGACAGGAAATTACACCAAAGAAGAAGAAATTAGTCAGGAAGACAGCCTCTGATTGGTTTAAACCGTCAACTCACTGCATTCTGTAATTCAATATGGCCAGGGCTTATAGTAAAACACTACCTTTTCATACAAAAAGATAAGTAAATACCTGTTTGGTTGTGGATTTATCTTTTTGGAATTTGAGGAAGCTAAATTGTAAAGCTTCTAGAAAGCATTTGAAGGGCCTTAGGTCGCAAGGAAGACCTTGATTAAACGGCTCATCTCCTTTTTGACTGTAAAAACCTGACATCTTGGAGAAAAAGAGAAACTTAACTTGTACCGGTGTAATGTACCAACCAGCTATTTTGTAGCCCCCTAAAAATATACATGTTGATACAAAGTTAAAAAGTAGAGATGAAAAGGATTTGTCTCCTCTTCTAAAGAGAATAAAAAGTATATAGCTAATATCCCTTTCCTGTGTCATATGTTTGTTTCCAGATCCCATGGGACCAGAACCCAGAGGCACTAGCCAAGTGGGCTGAGGGTCGGACTGGTTTTCCCTGGATTGACGCCATCATGACCCAGTTGAGACAGGAGGGCTGGATCCACCACCTGGCCCGGCATGCCGTCGCCTGTTTCCTCACCAGGGGAGACCTGTGGATCAGCTGGGAAAGTGGCATGAAGGTAGGACAGAAAAGTGTTTTAATTAAAGAGTAATTTAGTTTTGAAACCCAAACCTGGTATCTGAGAGTTGGAGAACATGTAAACGTAGTTTGCTTTTGCACTCACAGCTGTAAAAAGTTATGCCAGTTCTCCCCGTATACACGAGCGTGGAAGAATACAGTAGGTGGCGCTCTGCCAACGTACAATCATGGTTGGAACAAGGCTTTTTCTTCTGGAACTTGGAACCGGGGAAAACATGGACAACTTTCCAGTCCCAGAAATGGCTCTTCTTGATAGTAGTCCTCAGTGGGTTTAATGGTTTAAAGGTCCCATGGCATGCAAATTTCACTTTAAGGTTTTTTGATATTCATATGCGTTCCCCCAACCTGCCTTTGGTCCCCCAGTGGCTAGAAATGGCGATCGGTGTAGTCGAACCCTTGGCATCCTGCTCTGCCTTTGAGAAAATGAAAGCTCTTGCCCTTTATGAGGTCATAAATATCTACAGACACAGAAATGGCACATACTAAGAAAAGCTCATTGTGAGACTGGCTCTAGTGGCTGTAAATCTGCACCAAGGTAAATTTTTGGAAAGAGACTTTAGATACAGTATAAGGGGACCACTAAGGTCTATATAAAAGCATCCAAAGAGGAACATGCCATGGGACCATGCTTCCGAATGCCCTTTTTTACATGCAGCAGACACTGCAGCAGAATGGGGTGGGGCAATAACCGGGGTTATAACCTACGGAACATGTGCAGACGTGTATTGTATCATTGTCTTTTTGTACTATGTTCACTGTAGAACTGATTGATTGTGTAAATATAAAATGTTGTATGTGTTCCTGCAGGTGTTTGAGGAGCTGCTGCTGGACGCAGACTGGAGTGTAAATGCTGGAAGTTGGATGTGGCTGTCCTGCAGTGCCTTCTTCCAGCAGTTCTTCCACTGCTACTGTCCGGTTGGCTTTGGGAGGAGAACTGACTCATCAGGAGACTACATCAGGTAGAGTTTAAATTGGTGGTCAAACAGTATCTCCTACCATAGCACAACATTTTCCACGTTATATTTCTGCAAACTCTGTGATGGTTCCTCAATTTTAGCTTCAATCTGATTGAATATGCATTTAAATGTCAGCAGCAGAAAGGACTTCAGTTCAAATGATTTTGAATGTTTCTTTTAAATGAAATGTCCCGCAGGCGATACATCCCCATCTTAAAGGACTATCCAAACCGCTACATTTATGAGCCATGGAACGCCCCTGAGTCGGTCCAGAAGGCAGCCAAATGTGTGGTGGGAGTGGACTACCCCAAACCTATGATCAACCACGCAGAGGGCAGCAGGCTCAACATTGAGAGAATGAAACAAGTTTACCAGCAACTCTCCCACTACAGAGGACTCAGTAAGTCAACTAGCAAGACTTACATGTAACATACTGCGTGTGTGTCTGTGTGTGTATTTTCGAGGTCTCACGATTTTCAAAATCCACAACAAAATTTGACTTTCAATTTTAAGGTCACGATTCAATTTCATTTTTGATTTTATTATTATTATTATTATTATTATTATTTTCTTCAAAGCCTTGAGAAGGTAGAAGGTACAAACATTTGAGTTTCCCAAAATTAACCCAGTGCAATTGAGGAAGGAGTTCTTGTTTGGAGCCAGAAGTGACTAGCCTGGCCCCGCCCTTCTATGTACTTCCTCTCAATTTTCATTTTCCTTCAGTACTCCGTCTGGTTTTGCCATATAATCTTGGGTTTTCTCCGGTCAAATATTTGGCTTTCCAATCAGTGAACAGGGGGGGGGGGGCTGAGAACGATGACGTTGAGTTTCGGTAACGTTCTGTACTAATTGTGGCGGAGAAAGATGCAACCAAAACCATTTGGTTTGTTGTGGCAACGTTGTCAAATATCCAGAAATTAAAGCCCAAACAAGAACAATCTTTGCTGAGTTTGTTGGTGGCCCTCCTCCCCGGGAAACCCCGGGTTTGGGAAAAGTTTGATTTTCCAGCTCGCTCTGTCAGTAGTGAAGGAGTTAGCTAAGGCTAACGCTAGCGATGCGAAGCTGATGTCACGATCAGTAGCATTTTTTGGCACGGCCAAAGCGAGCAGCCGCCGGGGCTTTCACTTAGAATCGCCACTGGGGCAGATCCAGTAGTTATAAACTTTAACAGAGCACCCGACTTCACTTGTCAATGGAGAGTGGCCAGGATGACGTGGCTAAGCCAGTGTTGTGTGTGTGTGTGTGGTTTCAATGGTGCCGCGCGCGCTAAGCTACACGCTAAAGAGGGAAAAGTCACCAATTTTCAACCTTTCTGACGCGAGTCATGGAGCGGAGTTTTGCCGGCAGGTAAATGCTGACCCCCGGGTACTGGTGCTGTTCATTTACATGGACGGCTGTACACTCTTTTAAGATGCCAGCTAACGCTAGCGGCAGCTAGGTTGGCAAGACATTTTTCAGCAACCATAATGTTCCAATTAACTTTGAAGTAAAAAACAAAGTGAGAGGATCATAATATAAGACGAAGTAACAGACGGCTCCTAAAAAGAAGTTCATTTTTCATTGTAGGACCATCATTTACAAAATTAACATCATGCTGTATTGAAGACTTGAAACTAAGCAATTGAGACCATATATCCGTTTACTGAGGGTCATTTCCCCATAGACTTCTATTGAAACTTCTTTTTGGAGCCAGTGGAGTTGTTGAGAATTGGGAAAGAATGCAGGTTTAAGGCACTTCTGCATTGGCTTTACTTTTGAGGCTATTTCAGGTAGGAGAATTACTTTAGTGTGTGTGTGTGTGTGCCAGGTCTACTAGCATCGGTACCAACGATCCAAGAGGAGGCAGAGCCACCAATGACAGATGAGTCCCGGACCAGCAGTGGCCCTGGTAGGATAAAATTTAAAAACAAGATGGTGGATATAGAAGATGTTCTCATGAATATTACTCGGGTACATGTGTCACAGGCACACTGTACAAAACATGTGTTTTATTATTATCTCATCTTTTCCTAGACTCTCCTCCCAAAGGTCCTGCTGACAGTGAAGCAGCTGACTGCTCTACAGCTCCTGATTCATCCACAGTCTGTGCATTCTCCACCTGTGCCCCATATCCAGACCTGGAGGGGGCAGCAAACAGTCACCCTTTCCAATCACCCTGCGGGTACTCAGTCTCACACACACAGCCCTCTGCATCCATAACATCTACATCTGTCAGCCAAGCTCTGTCTGCAGGAGCTCCTCCCTCCCCAACCTCAACACCAACGCAGAGCAGTCTGTCAAGGTTCAGACCCTCCTCCCCTTCTTCTTCATGTCCCACCATGTCCCCATCCCCCAGTCCAGCCACGACCATGACTCACCACTCCTTTTTGGGGCAGAAGAGGAAAGGCCTTGTCAGCAAGGTGCGGTGCATCCAGAGGCAGCAAAGGCGACAAAGCTGCACTCCAGCAGCCGAGGAGGAGGAAGAGAGAGAGGAAGCCAGAGTGGAGGAGAGGATGGAGCAGGATGTTGAGCAGGATGAGGAGAGAATGCAGGAAGAGACAGCGGGTCATCAGCAGTGATACGAGGTACAATATACATTATCTTTATTAAACATTAGCATCTGGAAAAAGCATGGGTCCAGGGTAACTTTTGTTACTAGGAGCAATGTAGCCCCATCCCCCCCCCCCCCCCCCCCCTTACTGAAATTTGGGGCCACAGGCAAACATTTAGGGGTCACACCTTAAATCACTTTTTCTCTCTTTATTACACTTTTTTAAAAGTTCTTTGACCAATTGTTTTTACCCCAAATACTTAAAGTGACAAAAACCACACAATTCAATGGAAGTAGTGAACTGATTATTTGTGAGGAGTGTTGACATCCAATTCCCCCCCCCCCCCCCCCCGTAAAAATGAATGGAAAGACATGCGTTTTCCGCCGCACCATCTGACGGCTGACGCCGCAAAATGTGGATGCAGCTAATCACTCACAAGCCTGCCCCCTCTCAGACACGTTGACCAAGTGCAGCGAACCCACTCTCTCCTTGTTTTTCAACATGAAATCTTTTAAATAGTCAAATTTGCAAGTCACACATGTGCGAGTAGTTGTAAAAAATACTGTCACTGTCTCAAAAAAGGGTTGCAAAATGTTCGGAGCCCTGAAAGCTGTTCTAGATGGCATCATTGCTAACATATGGCAAAAATGCCTTGGTGTTTAGATATAACTGGCCCTTTAATTGCATAGCCTCGGCAGTCAGCAAAAGGCAGCACATTTTGGGAAATGAGCTCTTTTTAAAGTGAGATGAGCAGATTGCAATGTACAATGCTGCACTCAGTCATTCCTTATGTCTGTCACTTGGGTTTCACCACCAAAGAATTCTTTCACCCCATTGTCACTGAAGTACAATGCTGGTTCCACATTTCACACTAAAACAATTTTCAATCGGACAAATCAGTACAAAATTAACCTGATGATGGACAGGCACCAGGAACTAAGCCACCAATCACTCTTCTAGGAAATATAATGCTTCATAAAAAGGCTTCAGCTCCCATGCATCTTAATAACGCCAGGTCACATGAGATTATTCCCTTTTTATTTTTTGGGGGGGGATTATTTTTTGGGCATTCCCTTTTTAATGGATAGGAGTGCTAGATATGAAAGGGCAGAGAGAGGGGGAAGACATGCAGGAAATTGTCATAGGTTGGACTCAAACCCTGGACCTTCTGCGTCGAGGAATAACTTATATATATACACTCACCGGCCACTTTATTAGGTACCCCATGCTAGTAACGGGTTGGACCCCCTTTTGCCTTCAGAACTGCCTCAATTCTTCGTGGCATAGATTCAACAAGGTGCTGGAAGCATCCTCAGGGAGTTTGGTCCATATTGACATGATGGCATCACACAGTTGCCGCAGATTTGTCGGCTGCACATCCATGATGCGAATCTCCCGTTCCACCACATCCCAAAGATGCTCTATTGGATTGAGATCTGGTGACTGTGGAGGCCATTTGAGTACAGCGAACTCATTGTCATGTTCAAGAAACCAGTCTGTGATGATTCCAGCTTTAGACATGGCGCATTATCCTGCTGAAAGTAGCCATCAGAAGTTGGGTACATTATGGTCATAAAGGGATGGACATGGTCAGCAACAATACTCAGGTAGGCTGTGGCGTTGCAACGATGCTCAATGGTACCAAGGGGCCAAAGAGTGCCAAGAAAATATTCCCCACACCATGACACCACACACCAGCTGAACCGTTGATACAAGGCAGGATGGATCCATGCTTCATGTTGTAGACGCCAAATTCTGACCCTACCATCCGACTGTCGCAGCAGAAATCGAGACTCATCAGACCAGGCAACGTTTTTCCAATCTCTATTGTCCAATTTCGATGAGCTTGTGCAAATGTAGTCTCAGTTTCCTGTTCTTAGCTGAAAGGAGTGGCACCCGATGTGGTCTTCTGCTGCTGTAGCCCATCTGCCTCAAGTTCGACGTACTGTGCGTTCAGAGATGCTCTTCTGCCCACCTTGGTGTAAACAGGTGGTTATTTGAGTCACTGTTGCCCTTCTATCAGCTCGAACCAGTCTGGCCATTCTCCTCTGACCTCTGGCATCAACAAGGCATCCGCCCACAGAACTGCCGCTCACTGGATGTTTTTCTTTTTCGGACCATTCTCTTGTAAACCCTAGAATGGTTGTGCGTGAAAATCCCAGTAGATTAGCAGTTTCTGAAATACTCAGACCAGCCCTTCTGGCACCAACATCATGCACGTTCAAAGTCACTCAAATCACCTTTCTTCCCATACTGATGCCGGTTTGAACTGCAGGAGATTCTCTTGACCATGTCTACATGCCAAATGCACGAGTTGCCGCCATGTATGGCTGCTTAGAAATAATGTTAACGAGCAGTTGGACAGGTGTACCTAATAAAGTGACCGGTGAGTGTATATATACTCAGCCGAAAAAGAAACGTCCTGTCACTGCTTTTCATATTTTAAGCAAACTTACCACATGTAAATATTTGTGTTACCATTAAAAGATTTCACAACCAAGACATAAACTGAACAATTTTCACAGACATGACCGAAATGGAATAATGTGTCCCTGAACAAAGGCAGGGGGTCAAGATGATCAAAAGTAGCCCTCAGTATCTGGCGGGGCCACTAGCTGCATTATTATTATTCATTTTATTCAACTTTATTGTCATTGCACTGTCACAAGTACAAGCAACGAAATGTGATTTACAT
>NC_045740.1:27072201-27074860 GCF_008692095.1 Etheostoma spectabile | reverse complement strand
ATCCAGAATTGCTATACAGGGTACAAATATTGTATATAATTTTATGTATAAGCAAATGTAATAGTAATATTAAGTTCTCCTCATGCACCAGACTGGCCAGTTCTCGCGGTTAATGTTGCCGTCCTGTACCTATCCCGCAGGTGGGATATTCAGATGCACCGATCCTATGCAGGTTTTGTTACACATGGCCTGCCATTGCGAGGACAATCAGCTGTGCTTCCCGTCTCCCTGTAGCGCTGTCTTAAGCGTCTCACAGTAGGGACTTTGCAATGTATTGCCCTGGCCATATCTGATGTCCTCATGCCTCCTTGCACCCTGCCTAAGGCACGTCCACGCAGATTAGCACGGACCCTGGGCCTTCTTCTTTTGGTGTTTATCGGAATCAGTAGAAAGGTCTCTTTACTTTCTGAATAACCATGACCTTAATTTCCTACCACCTGCAAGCCTTTATTGTCTTTGGTTCAATACAGTTCATGGAACAAGCATGGAAAACATTGTTTAAACCCTTTATGAAGATTTCTAAAGTTAATTAGATTTTTACAAAAGTATTTTTAAAACATAGTGTCATGAAAAAATGGCGTTTCTTTTTTTTTGCTGAGTTTATGAGCGCCTGCTCTACCAACTGAGCTAACCTGGGGTTATACTGCACCTAATAAAAGAATTTCCAACACCTACTGTACTGTATCAGAATTCAAAGAGCTCAGTATGATGGAAAGGTTTTGGTTTAATGTCCGCAACATTACATGCAATGTTGGTTTATCAGAGTTACAGTACTTCTTTCTGGTTTCTCTTTCAGGTGGAAATCAAAAGACCAATCTTCAAACATACATCGCAGACAACTGGACCCATAAAGACATACAAGGAAACCTGTTCTGGATATGTGCGCAATATAAATATATATGAGCATGCATACAACACAATTGGAAGAGGTACAAATGCATTTTACTCACATTGACTCCAGCCAGAAAAAAATGAAAATACTGTCTAGAAAAGCATTAAAAGTAAGCCTAGCTCAATGAAAATAAATTACCCATTTTATAACCAAACCACTCTAGAACAACAGAAAATTACTCAAATATTTCTATTTTAGAAAAAATGGAGGAGATCATGAACATTTAACCCGTTTGTGCCGGATGCTTCGCGACGACACATCTACCGCCGGTTACTGCGTTGCGCAACTCTGAACCTCCTGCCGGCTGCTGCGTGGCGCAGCATTTTGTATTCGTCGGTCTTTTCATGACACGTGCAGCAGAGAACGCACTGTCATTGGCTCAAAATACACATGAGGCGGGTCTTGTTGGCTATTTAAAGCCATGTGACCATTTGTTCGTGATTTTCAGCAAACTACGGTACATTTTGGTTGTCACATGGCCAACAAGACCCGCCTCATGTGTTATTGAACCAATGACAGTGCGTTCTCTGCTGCACGCGTCATGAAAAGACTGACAAATACAAAATGCTGCGCCACGCAGCAGCCAGCAGGAGGTTCAGAGTTGCGCAACGCAGTTACCGGCGGTAGATGTGTTGTCGCGAAGCATCCGGCCCAAACGGGTTAAGCATTTTTTGATGAGTAATGAGTAATCTTCTCTGGTACATTTCCATCTCTGAGATTCATATAGCTAATAATAGGCAACATAATGCCCTGCAACTCTCAGAACATATTCACATTGAACCCATACAACATAGTGTGGCGGTCAGCACGACACCGCTCTGCTTGTCCTTTTGCTTCTATGAATGTCACCTGTCTAAACACAGTGTCCTCTCTCTACACCAGACTCTCTATGGGTTCCTTTTCATTCCCAGAACAAAAGAGCCCAAAGTCATTAAATGAAGCCGTGCATTTTGACATTTTGCAATAATGAAGTTGCATAACCGTGGTGAGAGTTATGGGATTCAGCAAGTTAAGGACCACTAAGTCCAAGAATTAGGGCGGCCTCTAGCTCAACCGGTAGAGTGTGCGCCCCATTTATGCGAGTCCCGGGCCCGGGTTGTAATCCGACCTGCGATACTTAAAGGCCCTGACACCCACACAGGGGTTTTCGGTTAATCTGGCTGATTGGACCTCATCCCAGGATTGTGTGGGTGTATATAGACGGATTGATTGACATCTTCCTGAGCCTCCTGTTAGCTGTGAGGGCAGGACAAGTGAAACCTTTTATCATTCTTATTGGTAGATGAAATTTGTGACGTATCAAATTCTCATCGAAGCTCCGGCCCATCTTCAACCTTAACAGAGGTCTAATCAGCCAGAACAACTGAAATCACCTGTGCGGCTGTTCGGAGGCTTTAACCCTTGTGTTGTCTTCCCGTCAACCATGCGACTTTGTGTTTTTCTGGGTTGAATTTTCAACATTTTCTTTTTCTTTTTCTAAAAAAATGTCCTAATGTTTTTGTCCATTTTATTCCTATTTTTTGTCACTTTTTTTCCTTTTTTTTTAATTATGTTTTGGTCAATTTTTTAACAATTTCTTTGTCACTTTTTCCAGTGTTTTTTATGTTTTTGTCCCTTTTTCAGATTTTTTGGGTCACTTTTTCAGCGTTTGAAAAAAATATGTTTTTGTTTCTTTTTTCCTGCTTTTTTTGTAGTTTTTTTTCAACAATTATCACTTTTTTCATTGTTCTTCTGTGATATAGAAAGTTTTTGGAAACCGGTCAAATT
>NC_045740.1:27071970-27072191 GCF_008692095.1 Etheostoma spectabile | reverse complement strand
ACCCGAGGACAACACGAGGGTTAAAACACATAAAGTCCCAGAGTTATGCTGTGGCTCAGGTGGTAAGAGTGGTCGAACGCTTGGTGGTTCAATCCCCGCCCCTGCAGTCCTATGTCAAAGTGTCCTTGGGCAAGACACTGAACCCCGAGTTTCCCCGATGCTGTGCTATCGGAGTGTGAATGTGTGTGAGTGTTTATCTGATGAGCAGGTGGCACCTTGTA
>NC_045740.1:27071052-27071960 GCF_008692095.1 Etheostoma spectabile | reverse complement strand
GCCACAGTGTATGAATGGTGAATGGTTCCTGTACTATGTAAAAGCGCTTTGAGTAGTCATTAAGACTAAAAAAAAGCTATGTAAAACAGTCCATTTAGATGGGTCTAAACCAGTTCATTCTGGGTCCATACCAAAAACATACTATTGTCATTCAGATATACTAACCTTCAGTAAAATGTATTAAAGTTCACTTTATATCGTATAATTTCTCAGTGTTTAGTCATGGACATTTTGGCCCTGCTTTAGGACTCACTGATTTATACTCAGTTGGGAAAACTCCACTCGGGAAATGGAAGGTTTTTCTTATTTTTTTTCTGGGAAATTATTTCAGGACGTTCTCCTGGTTTTAAGTTTATAAAAAAGAAGAAAAAAGAAGAAGAAGAAAAAAACGTGATTGAAATGCTATGTGTTAATATGTAAATGTTCATTGTGGATGTTTTGGAAAAGATTTGATATTTTTTGCAAGCGGCATTTTTATATTCCACCTTCCTAAATCATAAATTCCCTGTATGTTTTGGAAGTGCACACATCCGTGAAAGTATAGCAAATTGCTAATTGAAATGATGTAAATTAACAAGTCATGACCTTCTGTGTGAACAGATCTTATCTATCTGGCTATTGAAAATGCCGCTTGTGTGGACTGAACATAGAGAAATAACTGGCGTGTTGTTCTCGCATATTTATCAGTTTGTATATAAAATATGTAAAACCATAACCTGTCTGCTTGACGTATGTCTGGTTAAGAGGCTTTCACAAAAGGCTTGTACATTGTTCCTGCCTGGATGTTTCTTACCCAAAGCATCCACTAGAGGTTGTAGATGGAGCCATTTCTGCACATGGTCACTAAACTGTTGACATAAAAGTTTACTATGACCACAAATAAAGCTTTAGTGCGTAACTTTTTGATA
>NC_045740.1:27065798-27071042 GCF_008692095.1 Etheostoma spectabile | reverse complement strand
TCCGTTACATTCAAGCCATTGCCAAATGAATTGCTACAAAGCTAAATAAGACCATTATTTCTCATTATGTCTATGCTCAGAAGATCAAAAAATCCTGCTCTCCTCTTTGGAAGAGTCCATGTTTTTTTGATCTTCTGTGTCCTCCTTGACTACTAGCAACTGCACGGTGGAGGAGTGGGGGCCAGCGCAAGATTACGGAAGGCTTGTGTCATGTGGATGCAACAACAGTGATGTTTTCATTACTTAGAATTCCTCATGTGGGCGACAGAAACTACACACTATAAATTTAAATGACCCGTTTTGTCAAGCAACAGTAAAAAAAAAAAAGATTAGGTTTTTACAAATACCACTTTCTTGATGATTTTGTTTAATAAATTAAAGCAATGAATTGATCAAAATAGTTTTTGATTACTTTCTTTTGTCAATTAGCTAATTGAATTATTGACAAATGGTTTCAACAATAACATGTAGTCTACGGACCAGTTTAACACTTCTAGATACCAAAAAGTCTTTTCAAAAGTTTTACAGATTTACTCTTAATTACACTACATATTTTAATTTATATGTTGTTCTCATATTAGCAAATACATATTGCAGCAGAAAATTGACACTAGACAATATTTGTAATTAATACAAAAAAAACATTTCTGGAGAAACCACACATTATTTCCTTGCTGTTCAGGAGGTTATTGAACATGACAATTTGTGTAGCTTTTTCACCCTCAGCACTTTCTTTTAACATCAACTTTTTGACATTTTAGAGTTAAAAAAGAAAAAAGCGTTGACATTTATTGTCTCAGAAATATTTGCGATTTAACAATATAATTATCTCTATTATTATTATTATTATACTATTATATCTGTTAATAGTACTGCACCGAAAAGTAAACAGAAGCACACTACAGCCGGGAAACCTACTTAGCCGGCTAGTAGTAGCCTTGGACGTTGTTATTGAAGCATTGGATTGGAAACGAAGGACTAAAAAACATGGTGATTCAGTGTGCATTTAGAAATTGTAAAAATAAACCAAACAGGGCGCTCTGATAGCTCAGTTGGTGGAGCGGGTGCTCATATATGGAGGTTGGCTCCTCGACGCAGCGGGCTCGGGTTCGATTCCGACCTGCAGCCCTTTGTTGCGTGTCATTCCCCCCTTACGCTCCACTTTCATGTCTTCAGCTGTCTTGTCATTAAAGGCCTAAAATGCCCAAAAGATTATCTTTAAAAAAATAAATAATTAAATAAACCAAACAGATGTGCGTCACAAAGATTCCACAAATTTCCATTGCGAGATCCACAAGAGAACCAACTGTGGCTTCTTGCTGCTGGCTTGGACATGGAGACACCGGCGGAGACTATACTCAAGTTCAAGTCAAGTCAAGTCAAGTCAAGTTTATTTCATCCATAAAAATGGAAATTACAGTGCTCACACTCGCCATCTTACCCATAAAAACCAGAAAATGTAAATACAATACCACAAATACACTACAATATTATACATAAATACAATGAAAAAAAATAAATAAAAATAAATAAATAAAAACTTATACAAATGTACGTTTAAAGTGCTTGTTGTGCTGTCTAATAGCCTGCGAATTTGCGAATTTGTAGTGATCATTTGTTTACACACATAATAAAGGGACCATACTTTTGGTGCCTGTGTATCAATACAGCATTGCCACTGAAAATATTGCAATACTATGCTGTATCAGTCTTTTCCCCCACCACTACTTGAACGGACATCATCAGTTTAAAGAAATGGTCAACATTTTGGAAAATACAGAAAAACAGCTAAAAGACGTTTAGCTAAATTCAGCTTAGGAGCACGACTTTGAAAAACCGTGCAATCTAAAGGACCACAAGTCACTGACAACAAATGCGGATCCATTTGTGTTTCCAGATATACCAACGGCTACTGATGAACAGGTAAAAACGGCATCTCCAGCAGGTGCTGTCATTACAGACGCTCCCTCTTTCGGCCCTTTTAGCACCCATCTGTATTAGTTCTTTGTGCATTCCAGCTCATACAGGTAAGGTTCGTTGGATAACCCTTTCCTCGTCTTCAAAGTCAGAAAGATTGGCATGGTTTTCAAACGTGGCCATAGTAATATATCGTTGATTCCTTTGTGCAATTTACTCTGCTTCTGTAGCAATGAGTGACAGCGGCAGGTAAATTAAACTTGCGTGATTGTCATGTGAACCGGCTTTCTCGGTTGCCTAGGTAATATCATTCCGCTGCTGTAGACTACAGGAACAAAGTAAAGGAACTACTTAGTTAATAGTAGTAGTTACTATTAGTTTTATTTCTAACATTATTCTATCAACAGACATTTACATCAATAGTCTGGCGTTATAATTTATTTGCCTTTTGGTGTACAGTGGCGGGGGTAAGACTGTTTTTAATGGCAGGCTAGCAGATACTGTTGACTTGCGCTAGCCTAGCACCAGCGAACTGTGCAATTGGAAGGACTGGATGAGTGTTAAACTGTCTCCACTGGAACTAACTTGGAAATAAGGTCTTATTTCCAAAAGTCTGAACCACCCCTTTAACAATAAAAATAAAAAAATATATATATATATACAGTATATAGTCAAACCAATATGACTTACATAATATAATTACAATTTGACATATCTCAACAAAATCAATGATTACCAGTCATACACGTTAAGACCTTAGCTAATGTTAGAAATTAACTACGGTTAAACAAGACACCACAATTATGTGAAAATAATTGACAATTAGACAACTGTGTAATAATTGTGACAGGCCTATTTTCTACTTAAACCTTGAGTGCAGAATAAGCAAGCCATGGTGGCAGTTTGACTTTGTGAAACCCCCTCAGTGTTACGTGGATGGGTCGAAGTTTCCCCAAAGAGAGATCATAGATTTTTGAGAGACAAACCTCAGTCACAGCCACTGCAAGTGTCATTCTGTTTATGTAAAAGACAAGTGGGAAATGTGAAGTTTGAATCATAAAAGATTTTTAAAAAAAAACAGTTTCCACTTTTTCTGAACACAACACAAGTCCTGATCAGATGCATGTGTTTTGCTGTACATTCCAACAACAGTATGATGCTGTGCAGGCCCAGAGGTCTGTCTAACTGGATATTTATTTGTTTTTTTATTGTACAAAAAGAGTTTATTTTCATTAAAATTGCTGAAGGAATTGTGGTTGAAATGGGACTCTATGTTCCCCAATAACACATTTGATGTATTAAAATGTATTTAGTTTCACAGCAAGGGATGGAGCCATTCCTAAATCAAAAGCTACATCACATTCAAGAAGGAAAACATGTTTTAACTATAGCGAATAGAACACTTGTGGGGTGACATCAAAAATGCTGTTTCTGAGGCAAAACCCAGTAATGCAGAGAAACTGTGGAATGTAGTTCAATTGTCCTGTGCTGGAATACCTGTTCACAGGAGCCAGGAGTTGGTCAAGTCCAGATGCAGCACGTGTTCTGACAGGAACCAGGAAAAGAGATCTTTCCTGTTTTAGCTTCTCTGCATTGGCTTCCTGTAAAATCCAGAATAGAATTTAAAATCCGTCTTCTCACCTACAAAGCTCTTCATGGTCAGGCACCATCCTATCCTAAAGACTTCATGGTACCTCACTACCCCCAGAGCACTGCGCTCCCAGAATGCAGGGTTACTTGTGGTTCCTAGAGTCTCCAAAAGTAGAATGGGAGCCACAGCGCTCCTCTCCTGTGGAACCAGGTTCCCGTTTGGGTTCGGGAGGCAGACACAGTCTCCACATTTAAGAGTAGGCATACGACTTTCCTCGTTGATAAAGCTTATAGTTAGGGCTGGCTCAGGGCGGGCACATGGACAGGGACAGGAAAAAACACAGTAACGGGGACGGACACAGAGACAGGGACAAACACAAGACCAGGGAGACCAGGACTAGGAGAGGCAAAGACATGGGGGACGGGTTCCTGCGGGCCTGGGACTAAGGCCAGGACCGGAGGATGCCAGAGGACTGGACCAACCGGTCTTCTTCCCTGTCCCTGTCTCTATTCCTGTCCCAGAGTCCTGAACTATCCCTTAGTTACGCTGCTATAGGCCTAGACTGCAAGGGGACTTCCCTTGACACACTGAGCACCTCTCTCCTCCTCCTTCTCTCCATCTGATTGCAACCCTTATTCTATTAACGCATGTTACTAACTCGACTTCATCCCTTTCCCGGAGTCTGGTGATCTGTGGTTGAAGTCACCTGCTGCCTCCATGTTCCTGCTCGACACCCTCTGCTGCAATTCTCCATGTCTCTCTCTGTCTGAATTGAATTTTGAACTTTGCCTCCATTCATTTGATTGGGCTAAGGACAACCTGACGGATACGTACAAAACTAACCATCTATGCTAGAAACTGCATCACAGGGATTAGTTTATTCTCATCTCTCTTCTACCGCTACCATTGATTGCCTACTCACAATTCAACATTTTGGTTTAGTCTGAGATTCCGTTGAGTTTTGGTTACATGAAGTCTGTAGTCAGATTAAAATGTTCTGGAAAGAACAAGGATATATTAAGACCGGCAACAGGTATTGTGTTCCCCTTTCTCTCTTCTGCCGAACTTTTTTTTTTTTACACATAAACAAATACTTTATCAACATTTTGAGAATCCATTTGTTGTGTCTTTATATACAAATGATACTTTGGTCAGCTGCTTACAGCTTTGATAATTGCGCTAATGTTACTAGTTACAAATAACAGTCCAGATACACTGTCTGAATGCTAACATATTAGCAGAATGCTGTTTTTCCTAACGCAGTACAAATAAACAGTATTTCAAACACAAACTTGCTAAAAGAGCATTTACGAAATAAAATTAAAAAGGAGCCTTTTAAATAGGACAACATAACGCACATGTGATACACGCTTTCTGTAAGTGAAGCTAGCTTGCGCGGCTTTAGCCGTAGTATTCTTACCATGTTACTCCGTTTCTCTAGATAACTGTGAAATACAGTCTACATCCTGGATAAAATACAGGAAAGCATTCATATATTTTAGTGACGTTTTTTGACCACATTCTGTTTTGTTAATAGCGATTTACCTGGAGAGAACAAGGAAATGAGGAGACCCGCCACCGTGTTTCCTTCTCCCGTGGCTACGGCTGCTGTCTCACTGGGAGATGAGTCTCCATTGTGGTGGGCTCTGGACTACTGCTTACAAAATTAATTTACACCAATTTAAATAAATGAGGCTCTTATACAGCAATGCCAATATACTTAGGAAAGCTATATA
>NC_045740.1:27061575-27065788 GCF_008692095.1 Etheostoma spectabile | reverse complement strand
CATATACATGCTAAATTGCACAAAACATAAATATACCATGCCAATTATATCTTTTTGAGTTGGAATTAGGCTTCTGGAAACACTGAAACCCTTCCTTTAGGGTGTAATGATGCTTCTGTACTAACTGTAATAATGATGCATGTAGGCAGCAAAACTGAAAACTCGCTTAACTATTACCCTTGACCTATACCCTTGACGACAGGACAAAATATTTGAATTAGTTTTAGGAAATTATGTTCGGATTGTGCTTTAAAAAATGTCACAGCAACTTTGCCAAACCATAGGACAAGGGTCACTATATTATTCCAAGAGAATAAATAATAACTCGCACTGCAATAAATCTGCACTTCAACGCACATTCAAAACCCATTCATCATAGACTACCATAATCACATTAAGAATATTGTGTTTTTTTTTACAGCCCCCACACCTAATCTTACTTTGCAATAAAAAAGTAAAAAAGGGAGAACAGTCAAATATGTTATTGTCATACAGTACTGTACATACTTTATATTATGTCATTGTTTTTTGTACATAAAAGCTTTCCATGGCTGTGCAAAAACTTACTTGAAAAGGTAGTTTCTGGGGAAATAGGTGGGACAAATTATTGATACGACGATATATCACCTTTATTTTATTTTTGTGACGCATAATTGATACACTTACGTCAAGTGTCTGCTTTTGAATTAATTTACAAATGCTGTAGCCTGAGATTTTGACCTTACCTTACTAGAATGTCATAATTTCATGTATGAAATGGAGACAGATGAACACACCAGTGACTCCCATAAACAATCCCAGCAAAAACTCCATATCATACATAATCTTACTGTTTGTTGCCTCCAACCTCCAAATGTTCCTTTACAAAAGTAATTATATAATAATATAGTAATTATTAATTCAACCCATCCTGCTGTGCTGTTCCCCCTGCTCTGTCTGGAGTTGTTTGGCTGCGTTGAAGCGAGCTGTCATGTCTCTGTTCCCGTAGTCAGAGCCAGAACCAGACAGGTGTCACTACACGATGTGAATCCAGTGCAGATGTGAACCTTGCATGCGTCACTTTGCGACGAGTACAGATGTGAGTTGCACATGCATCACTTTGCGACAAGTAGCCCACAATATGCTAACGGGAGACTTCTGTAACGTCAATACAATAAAAATTGACCAACATAGTGCCTTCACTGCTGGCTACAAGTTAGCAATCAAGCACAACAAAGGCTGCCACTTGAATGGCGTTTTGAGCTAACGTTAGCAATCAAACAATCGTTCTTTTGAAAGGATTTCCATTTTCTGTTATTGTTTGCAATGAGAATAGTTTATTATTTCATGGATTACACAAATTTTAGTATGACACGTTCCGCCAACTCACATCTGCACTCGGCTCTGATCCATAGACAGTAAAAGAAATGAATAATGTGACCCCCTTGTTTTTAATGGATGGTTATGACACAATCATTAGCCTATTTTTACAAAAACGTCTGCTACGGGCTATAACATGAGATACAAGGTGATGGAGCCTTTCATACATTGTTATGTTTCTTTAGAAATAAACAATTGACAAATAGAGTCCTTAAACGCTTCAAGGGTGTAAGCCAGCCTCCACTAAGCGTAGCTCCTATGGCGCCATTTATATGCTACCTAGCACTCACCCGCCGTTGGCATTCCATTGACTGTCATTCATTTTGACGTCACATTGACAGTGAATAACTTTACATCTAAAGCGTTTAAAGACTATGTCCATTGTTTATTTCCCACAACTCAAACTGCATGGAATTTGAGGTTCTGTGTGTTCTAGCTCAATTTTTGCTCCAAGACACGCTACTGCAGTGAAGCCCAACCAGTCTCTCAGAGAGAGGGAGAGAGAGAGAGAAATATGCAAAGTTGTTTTGTGGGAGTGGCTTTTAATGTCTCTCCGATCGATCAGACTAGCAATTGTCCCTATCCTGGAAACAGAAAGAGAGAGAGAGATTTCACTGGATTTCTCTGACAGAGAAGTATGCCATTGCCTTACTGTGATCACAGACACAGAGAAAGAAAGAGTTCTTTCATTTACCAACAGACCAGAGCATACAAACAGGCTCAGGAAACCAAGGACCATCTTTTCAGTAGTGGTCTGTCTCTCTAACAGATCTTGACCCTCTTCAGTAGACCCTCGAACGTTACTTCAGTAGACCCCAGGACCGCTTCACCAGTAGACCCAGGACTACCTCTTCAGTTATCCTAGGTCTGCTGCTCCCGGAAACCCAGGACTATCTCTTCACTAGACCCTGGTCTTCTGCTTCATTAGATCCAAGACCAGCTGTAGCAGTACCTGCTTAACTTGAGCCAAAAACCGAGACAGGCTCAGTAGGAAATGGCTTAGACCTAGGACAGACTCCAGTTATCTTTCAACATTTGGACGCAGAGAGAACTCCAACTTTCCAGAGAAGCTGTTGAGCCCCTCCTCTCCACCCAGTCCATGTTGTTGTTACTGGTAATGGACCCTGTTGAGGATGTGGAGAAGTGGGAGGACCAGTGGGAGAAATGGTATATTGATTCTTCACGTTACTTAATTTCAATGAGTTGAACTATCATTTCATCAGAACTTCCTCTTGTCCCTTATTTCTGACAGCTGTTCAAGTGATTTCTCCACTCTCCCAAAGAGTGGGTAAAGCTAGGGAGTTATATGTCTTGGATATGTGGCTTATCTGCATGTACATTATATATATTAAAAAAATGTCAGGGCTCATCAGCGAGTGCCTGTTGGCCGGGTTAGCTACATGGTGCCTATCTCTCCGTCCAATGAGTCCACCACCTGCTGGGGGTGGGTGCGCTGCCACATGGGTGGCAGTGAAGGTCAGGGGCCTCAATGGACCAAACCCGGGCGGCAGAGGCTGGCTCTGGGGACGTGGAATGTCTCTGTGGGGAAAGGAGCCGGAAGTTGTAGTGCAGGTGGAGCGCTACCAGTTAGATAAGATGGGGCTTACCTCTATGCACAATCTAGTTTCAGGAACCACACTTGGACTTGGACACTTGGACTCTCTTCTACTCCAGAGTTGTCCAGGGTGTGAGGCGCAGGTGTTGGGATAATCACAAGCCCCCGGCTATGTTGGAGTTTACCCCGGTGGACAAGAGAGTTGCCTCCCTACGCCTGCGGGTGGTGGGGGGGAAAGCTCTGACTGTTGTTTGTGCATATGCACCAAACAAGAGTTCAGAGTAACGCACACGTGGGCAATGATGGAGATACATGGAGAGGCTTGATTGGGAGGAACGGCCTCCCTGATCTAAACCATGAGTCATTGTCTGTTGTTGGACTTCTGTGCTAGTCATGGATTGTCTATCACAAACACCATGTTCAAGTGCACGTGGTACTAGAGCACCCTAGGCCGAAAGTCAATGATCAATTACACTCGGGTGAAGACAGGGACGGAGCTGTCAACTGATCACCGCCTGGTGGTGAGTTGGGTCAGGGGCTAGGGGAAGACTCTGGACAGACCTAGTAATTCCAAACGGGTGGTGCGGGTAAATTGGGAATGTTTGGAGGAGGCCCTGGTCCAACAGAATTTCAACTCACACCTCCGGCAGAGCTTTTTGTGCATCCCTGTGGAGGCTGGGGACATTGAACCTGAGTGGACAATGTTCAAAGTTTCCATTGCTAAAGCTGCGGCGGAGAACTGTGGTCTTAGGGTCTGAGGTGCCTCAAGGGGTGGTAACGAACACCCTGGGGGACACTGGTGGTTAGGGAAGTTGTCAGACTGAAGAAGGAGTCTTTCTGGTATATGCTATCCTGAAGGGATCCAGAAGCAGTTGTAAGGTACCAAAGGCCCGAAAAGGTTGCAACCTATGCCATGAAAGAGGCAAAGGAGCGGGTGTGGGAGTAGGACTTTCGGTCTGCACCAAGATGCTTCTGAAAAACCATTCGCCATCTCAGGAGGGTGAAAATACGCCCTCTATGGTAGAGGCAGAGCTGGAGGATGATGGGGGATTGTCATAAATTTCCCTGGTGGAAGTCGCTGAGGTAGTTAAGCAACTTCACAGCGGTAAAGCCCCAGGGATTGTTGAGATCCGTCCAGAAATGCGTAAAGCTCTGGGTGCGGAGGGCCTGTCTTGGTTGACATATCTCTTCAACATTGCATGGAGGTCTGGGACGGTGCCTAGGGAGTGGCAGACCGGGTTGATGGTTTCCCTCTTCAAAAATGGGGACCAGAGGGTGTGTGCCAATCACAGGGGTATC
>NC_045740.1:27060965-27061565 GCF_008692095.1 Etheostoma spectabile | reverse complement strand
TTCTCAGCCTCCCTGGTAAAGTCTACTCCATGGTGCTGGAAAGGAGGTTTTGGCCTATAGTCGAACCTTGGGTTGAAGAGGAACAATGCGGATTCCGTCCTGGTCATGGAACAACGGCTCAGCTATTCACTCTTGCAAGGATCCTGGAGGGAGCCTGGGAGTCTGCCCAACTACATGTTTTTTGTGGATCTAGATAAGGCCTATGACCGGGTCCCCTGGGAGATACTGTGGGAGGTGCTCTGGAAGTATGGAGTGAGGGGTTCCCTTTTCAGGGCCATCAAATCTCTGTATGACCAAAGTGAGAGCTGTGTCCGGGTTCTTGGCAGTAAGTCGGACTCGTTTCAGGTGAGGGTTGGCCTCCGCCAGGGCTCCGCTTTGTCACCAACCCTGTTTGTAATATTTATGGACAGGATATTGAGGCGTAGTGGGGGTGGGGAGCCGTTGCAGTTCGGTGGGCTGGGGATATCGGAGTAGAGTTGCTGCTCCTTTGCGTCGAAAGGAGCCAGTTGAGGTGTTTCAGACATCTGGTAAAGGATGCCTCCTGGGCGCCTCCCTAGGGAGGCATTCCAGGCACGTCCAGCTGGGAGGAGGCCTCTGGGA
>NC_045740.1:27060874-27060955 GCF_008692095.1 Etheostoma spectabile | reverse complement strand
CCAGGACTAGGTGGAGGGATTATATCTCCAAACCGGCCTGGGAACGCCTCGGTATCCAGGGAAGTTTGGGGTCCCCTGCTG
>NC_045740.1:27057444-27060864 GCF_008692095.1 Etheostoma spectabile | reverse complement strand
CCCCGCAACCCGATACCGGATAAGAAGATGACGAAGATGGATGGATGGATACAACACAATCTGTAACCATGTACAACATTTTGGAATCATAATCTAAAGTTTTTTTCAAAATTTAAATTGTTCCTGCACTAAAGTCAGAAGTCATGAAGAAGTTAGCAACTAGATGGTGAAGATGGTCAAACATGTAGCAGCAAAAGACCAAAACAGAAATAAAAGAGTGGGTGTTGAAGTTACATTCATTAGGTGGACACGACACAAAATAACTGCTCATGTAGGCTAGTTATGTTTGCTGGATATGTAAGTAGGCCACTAATAATTATTTGCTACAACAGCTCTGTCAAGGCCAGGGATTTCAGTGCCTTTTTATGTGTATCAGGGGCACAACCATAGACTTGAATGCAAAACTCCAGACCGAGTAAAAGTTCTCAAATGCTCTTCAACACATTTAGTGAGGATTTGAATTGCCATTTTTTCTCAATTCTTATCATTTTGGGGCTGGCGAAAACCTCTTTGGGGGGCGCCAAATATTCCTTAATGCAGGAAAAACCCTGTGATGGTTATTTTTAACCATATTCCAGTATGCCACTATTACCATTGTTTTACTACAGATTTACTGTCTGCAAGGCTGGCAGAGTGACAAACTGGCTGAATTATTGACTGTTTAATGGGCTTGCTGACTGACTAGTTTGATAAATGGGCAGTGGATTGATTGATTGATTGATTGATTGATTGATTGATTGATTGATTGATTGATTGATTGATTGATTGATTGATTGGTTGGAAAAGGATTTACAGTCTGGTTCTTGTTTTTTGAGTGATCTTTTGACTGACTAGTTTGTTGACTGACTCAAGGATTAGATTGTTGACTGAATGACTGGCTAGTTAGCCAAATGAGTAAATTTCTGGTTTGCAGGCTGATATGTTAATAAGACAGTCAACAGTCAACTGACTGGTTTGTTGGTTCACTGGTTAAATGATTGACTGTTTTATTGACTAGTTTGGTGGCTGGCTAGCTGACTGACTTGTTTGTTACAGTAGCTGCTGGCAGGCTGATAGACAGTTTTTTTGGGATAATTGGCCAGATAACTTGTTTGCTGGCTGGTTTGTTAGCTGGCTGGTGGACTAAAAGAATGATGGACCGATTAATTAATTACTTGTTTGGCTGGCAGAATGACTGGTGAGTTTGTGGCTACATGGGTAAATGACCGGTTTGCTGGCTGCTTGTTTTTTGATTGGTTGGCAGTTCTGTCGCCATTGTCTCTCCACTGTTACTGTTTAATCTTATTTGACTGGGTTACACAAACACACACACAACACAGACACATGCACAGTGTTTATTAGCCTTTATTCACAGAAAACACCACAGACAGATCAGCTGGTGATGTCATGCCTTGCTCTGATTGGTTGGCCCTGACTTCCTCCTCCCCCTCTCTCTCCCTCTCTGCATCTCTGTCTCTGTCTCTCTCTCCACCCTGCCTTCTTCTCTCTGTCAACCCTTGCTCATCCCATCTCTATTCAACAATACCCACCTCTCTCTTGCTCTCTCTTTCTCTCTCTCTCTCTCGCTCTCTTTTCCTCCTTCTGTTTCCCTCCTCTCCTCCTCCGTTCCACTTTGCTCCTGCCAGGAAGATGATGGTGATGATGATTATGTGACACTGTGGCCAGCCAATAAGCATGCAAGGAGGGAGTGGAAGGGGTGTGTTCAGAGGCTGATCTTGGATCTGATCGATGCTGAGGAGATCGAGGAGGAAGACGGGGAAGAGAGGGAGGTAGAGGAGGGTGGGGGAGGCCTTGTCCAAGCTGAGAAGCGGCAACACTGGCATAATAAAAGAGGAGAAGAGGAGGAGGAAGAGGAGGAGGCACGGAGGAAGCTGTTGCCTGTCAAAGGGGAATCAACCTGTGCTGTCATGGACAAATATCGACCAAAGAGACCAACCACCCTGGCTCTGTTCCCACAGCTGCCACAAGCTGGCACCCAGGTATGGAGGCTGGGAGTAGCCCCTGTTTTTAATATGAGCCTGTAGATTTATTACAGTGTGTATGTTTGTTTAATTATGGGTCATATAGTGTATAGAATGAGGCAACAGTAGCATCAAACTGAATAAATGGGTTACTGTGTGTGTGTGTGTGTGTGTGTGTGTGTGTGTGTGGTGTGTGTGTGTGTGTGGTGTGGTGTGTGTGTGTGTGTGAGTGAGTGTGTTTCCTGGGAGGATCCTGTCTTCGGAATGAGACAGCATTGCTAACTGTTTGTGGTGTGTGTGTGTGTGTGTGTGTGTGTCTGTGTATGTGTGTGTGCAGGCAGTGGGTCAGTTCTGAAAATGGTTTATATGTAGCTGTATGTTGCTATGCTTCACTAAGTAGGTTCCTGTTTATTTATTGGTGGCAATATTCTTGGCAAATATAATGTATTTAGAATATCAATATTCATATGTCAATTTATATCATGCAGCCAACTTGTTTTTTTCCCTAGCAGACCCACAGTAGGTGTGCAGCTTGGGGGTTCAGTGACTTGCTCAAGGACACTTTGACAGGACATAACTAGCGGATGTATGATTGACCCTGATTGCGCTGTTAAAACAAAAGCTTCCAAGCTGTTCTGCCATCTTGTGAAATGTATACAATTGTCTTTAAGATAGTTACATATAGGTACAGCTGCCTGTAGCAGTATCATCTAATAGAGAAAAAGAAGATAATACAAAGCCAAGCCAAGAGATGACTATTTCTATACAAACAAGAAGATAAGATATCTAGAAGGTTATTGTGAAGTAGCTAGCCCTGGCTCCTGAGGCAGTTTTCAATAATGAGTGGTCTCTGGGGGAAGCTAGCAGTAGTGAGGAGCACTCACTCAGCAGTAGTATGCTGGTGTATCCCTTTAAGTCATTTGAATCCTGTTTACTGTGTCAGGACAGATCAGAGTAGAGTAATTTCACCCTAACCTGGGTTTCCCTTCAGCATCAACATCCAAATCACTCAATATAGAGAGAAGGTTTGTTAGTTCCTATTGGAACATTGTATAAAATCAATCAATCAAAATTGGTGGTTTCCTCCACCAAGGAGGTCATGTTTTCGGCTCGGTTTGTGTGTTTGTTGGCCTGTCCAACCTAATCTCACAGAATTCCATGAAGTGAACACGGCCCCTTAAAGGAGAATTCCAGCGTGCTATCAGTAAAGAGAAAAATGAAAACAATCGGTGCTGCCTACACCGTGTTATCCTCCTGCTAGCATTAGCACCCAACAGGCTTAGTAACACAAATACTGCAAACAGCTATCAATGTGTTGTTTAAAAACTCTGAGCAATAAAATACATCATATCAATTTTGTTCTAAACGGCGTGTATTCAGCCAAAGAAGTGTTTTTCTGTCTTTATTAATGATGTAGCACAATCAGCACCG
This sequence comes from Etheostoma spectabile, assembly GCF_008692095.1. Lineage (NCBI taxonomy): Eukaryota > Metazoa > Chordata > Actinopteri > Perciformes > Percidae > Etheostoma > Etheostoma spectabile. Next base: position 27,057,472 of record NC_045740.1, on the reverse strand, counting down.
TATAAGTGTCTCTCATTCGTTCTGTTGT
>NC_045740.1:27050074-27057434 GCF_008692095.1 Etheostoma spectabile | reverse complement strand
TGTGTAATGTAATGTAAAATCCTCAACAATGTACATGATTATGACCCTGTAGACCCTTATCTCTAACATTAGAGCTAGCCTTAGCATGGCTGTTGTTAGCCTGGCCAGCCAGTCCGATTAATCTATAACAGAAATTTTGAGCTAACCAACCAAATACTTATGTTTTTGACACACATACACCAGTCTGGCCAGGCTATCAACAGCCAAGTTAGCTAAGGCTAAGGTTAGCTCTAATGTTAGGGGCAACTGGTGGGATGGGTACCTACATCGGCGAGGATTTACAGACATTTCAAAAGCGATGTACATATTCCAACAACAAAATGGATAAGAGACATTTATACAGTCCTTTATTTATGATGTATCTTGCACTACGTCGTTTACAAAGACAGAAAAACAGTTCTTTGGTCGGAAAACCAACCTCCGAGCTTCCTAAAACTCTGTGCTTCCTGAACTCTATCTGTCAATCAAGGTAAACTAAGGAGGTGTGTGGGGGGGGAGTACGCCTTGAAAGTGACCAGTCAGGGCCTGGTTTTCCAACCCAAAAATGTAAAAAGTCAGTGAAATTTAAGCGAGCAGAATCCACTGGCTGCTCTGTGCGCGTGCTTCTTAGGTTTATACACACCGTGCCATTTTTCCCACTACCTATGTTTTTTTACACGCTTGCAGCTGCCTGTACATTTCTCCATTGTTAAATAGGTGTGCGGAGATTAATATCTGCGCGTGTGAAATTATATAATTTACTCGTGTGATTTATCACGCTCGTGAGATAAATGATCTGACGCCATAGCGACTTCTTGGCTCTGATTGGTTGTTAAACATTACATCTTAAAGAAATATAAATATTACAAGAGAATTACGTATGTTTAAAACACACTGTAATGTCAGATGAAAATATAGACTACCTGCAGATGTGAAATCCAAATCATTCTTTGTGAAGAAGATAGGTTAACTGTAATATATAGATCTCCTATAGAAGTCATCAATAATTATCTACTTTTAACAGATCATTCAACAGTCAATGATCCACTGTACTCGACACAGTAGGAAGACAATGTGCTGACAGGCAGATATAGAAGGTAATTTTGTCTTCAGCACCATCGTTCCATGAGCTGCATTGTGAAAGTACATGCTGTCTTTAACACAGCAGCACTGTAAAGAACCAGACCTGGTTTCAGTGGATTAAAGGCACATTTAAAGATATTCAACATGATGCGGCTTCAAAGGTTTTCAGTTTATTAGTTGTGATAAATTGACTTGACACCTAGGGCATAATTTAGCTGTAGTACCTCTACTGAAAAAAATTCAGATTGAACTTCAATTTGGAATTTGAATTTAAGGCATGATTCAACCTGTGCTGTTAATAATATGCCATTTCTTTTGCATTTTCTTTTTTAATTGACCATTTTTGTGCCACAGTTTTAAAGAACTGCCAGAAATGGCTGCTGTAGGAGGCATCAAAGCAGGGTTTAAATACCCAGACAATGTAGGTGCAGTAACCGTAATGCAGGACAGATGCCACGTTAAGGGTTTCTCTCAGGCTGTTGAAAAGATAGGAAATGGATAAAGTTACCACAGCTCGAACAATAAAATTCATACAGAGCAGCAAACATTCTACCTCCCGATTCAGATTGTAATGAAGTATTGTCCTGTCTTAGTTATTGTCCTTAAAGATATTACACTAAAATGTCTAAAAACGACTATACCTGTATTATTTATTTTTGTTGAGTTGTGTACTTACATTATCCCAGCAATGTTCTAACCCAGAGAAACCAGTAATTTAAATGTTGAACTGGCAATGGTATCATACAACCTTTGACCCCTATAGTTACTACATGTTCCAAAACACAGGAAATACCAGGAAACACTAGATGATACATTAGAGAGTAATTGTAAATCATACAATGTCACAGAATTATACTCAACAGCAATACAGTTACAAAAGTTTTTCTGCCACACAATTGTTTCATTTATTACATGTCACTTTGACAAACAGTTATTCAGTACTGTTCTCATTCATAGCATTTGTTTCAATGTCTCACTATGGGATAAGCCTCCCTGTCAGGGTGGGTCCACCCACCTTTGAACAGCTTACGCTACGACGCTGACACCATTCTAAAACCTCTCTCGCTTCGATAAGCCCTCTGTCGTGCAGGCTAGCTAGTTTAACTGTCCACAAACCGGAGCTATCCTAGCTTAACTTCTCCGATGCTGGGCGTTAGCTGCCATCGACACACTTGACTCTACGGTCTCACCACTGACTAGAGCGTTACCCGCCAAGCCGTTACACGGTAAGGCTATTTCTGCGCGTTAGCACACCAGCTACTGCTCAGCATCTTTTCGTTTAGTACTCCAACTAACGAAGATGTCTTCTAACGTCCCTCACACCAGAGGACACAAAGACCCAGGGGCTCGACTTTGCCATTGAGGAAACAAAATTTCAAGCAGGGACACACACCAGGTCTGCTCGCGTTGCCTCGGGCTGGAACATGCCCGCCTGGCCGTTGAAGCCCCTGGTTCATGCAGGCTGTGCCTGCTTTACCATGAAGAGCCTTCAGCGAAGGTTAGCACGCCAATAGCTTGTCAGGGAAGGACCAATTGTGCCGTCCAACACCGACATGCCGGCTCATGCTAATGCTTAGTGTCTAAACTCGCAGTAACGTTATTACAACATTCAACACGCTTATAAAGTTATTTTTAGTATATTTGTTTTGACAATGACTACCCCACGAGGAAAATTGCCACATACATTAGCTCCAGTAGATCCAGCATGCTACGATGTGCTACGATGACAAGTGGTTCATGCTAATGCTTGCAGGCAAAACTGTATGTCAACGTTCTCATTAGAATAATATGCTCATAAAGTTTATTTTTAGTATTGTTTTGACAACACTATTTTTTACCATGCAGAAACTTGAGTGAATAATGACCTCTGTCCATCATGTTTTAACCCTCGGTGTCATCCTTGGCTACTAGCAACTGCGTGGCAGCAGGGTGGGGGCACGTGTGTGATCATGTAGGCTTGTATATCGACATGTGGACAGTTTCGTTGTCATTACTTAGAATTCTTCATCGGGCCAATACAAACTGTGCACTATATCTTTAAATTTGCCAAACGTTAGCTTTATGGGTATTTGACCAATCTACTGCTAAATTTGCCAGCTAATGTACTTCCCTTCCACAAGCCTTAGCCGGGAAGAGAGTCGACAACATCCCAGGGAACACAGACACAGTTAATGTTAGCCCTCAGCCAGCAACTAAAGCTATCCAAACCCAGCCAGTACCCAGTCAGTTGCTGACGTGCTAACAGCAATAACAGTTTAACAAAGTTTAGTGATAGGCCAGAGAGGTCTGCTGGGGTCCACGCCTATCCAAAATTGAGCTTCCACAGCGACCAGTGATGTTGTGTTTTTAGCTGGCTAATGTTAGCTTGCTTGCTCGCTAACCTCTCAGCTACCAGAATCTATCTATGTGGCTATAACCAATACTGCGGCTGTTTCATTACAATGACATGACATAACATAAATAACTTAATATATGTAACATAAATAAAACTATATTACATTAACTCCGTAAACAGATATATTTTCATTGGCAATGGTGGTTGTTGATGAACAAAGACAACAGCTCCCATATTGAAAAAGCCAAACCAGAATAATACGGAAATATAAAAATGTTATTGGAATCAGTTCATTAACGTTATTGATTATGTCCTCAGTCCATGTATCATCAGACACATTGCAAATATTACAGTAAAGTAATAGTAAACCAGCTGTATGGTTATTAGCAGTGTGATTGGCTGTGATCTTTCCTGGACTCACAAAGTCCATTTAACTTATTGTAATAACAGCATCACTGGAATTGCCTGGATAGTGTCTGAACTAGGATCCTATGCTCCACCTAAATTCTATGGTATTTACTGATGCAGGAAATGTATAACAGTACCTTGAGCATAAGGTATATATGGTACCTAGAACCATTATCATGGATTAAACAAATGTGTTGTACAGTAGCATGCTTTTTAGTAAATTAATTCCCATCTTTTTTCTTGTCCAAAGTTGTCTTACCTCTATGTGGTAAAGCAGCTGTATATGCAGACTAATTTTAGCAATAGTGCATTCACGTGCTGTAATCTGAGCTATGAACATTGTGCACATTGCTGTGGAAAATTCAAACCCTGGTGATGATGAAAAGGATAATGTGACTCTGACAGATCCTTGCATTACCCATACAGTGTTGTCTTAGTCTTTTAGATATATGCCCTATTCCTTATCCCTTCAGTGTGCACGGGGGTTTTAAAGGCATGTGGTGAGGACGAGGAGTAGGGTGCAACACCCTATCCCTCAGGGTTAAGGCCCAGGAAGGGAACCACTTTGAAATAAGTATTCAAACAATAAATAGAGCAGCACTCTGTAGCATCTTTACTGCTGTTAACAGGGCAAGAGAGGGGGTAGTTCTGCATCACAGGCAGTCACATTGATCTGTTATGTCTGCCTGAAAGTCATTTTAAATTCACTTTGATTAGGAGGAGTCTAGCTTCTGGACAGGGCTTACTATTTATTGATTCATTAGTTTACTGTATTTGTCACAGGGGCAATGCAAAAACACAAAACAGATTACAATAACATGCTACAGATGTGTTGCACATAGGATTTCTAGCCAAGACTAATTTGCGACCCCTTGCTCAATATGCTTTTCTGCCTAAAAAGGTCATCTCATTAATACCAGGAGTACATTACTTAAATTGAGCACATAATAAAATAGTGACAGTCTCGTTCATGTCACACATATGACATAATCATGTGCAATTATATGTGTGTCTGTGTGCATGCATGCGTGTAGTCTTTACAAATAGCCAATGTGTGTTTATGTTTGTATATCTGTTCCTCTATTTGTGTGAGTGTGTATGTGTGCATGTATTCACTAGGGACCTTGACCATATGAAGCAAATTCCATGGCAATCTATGCAATCATTGTTAAAATATTTCAATTTTAACCACAAATGTCAATTTCTGGGCTGACAAGTGTAGCCCATACAATTCAAATGGTATGTAGACAATCAGAAGTGCCTTAAATCTGCATTCGATGGTTCTTGATTGCATATAAGTCTATTATAAAATGACCCTACTTCTCATTTAAAATGATTACCTCAGTAAGCAAGTTTATTTTATTTCATTTATTTGTGTAAATAAAACACTTAAATCAACATTTCTGTCAGCCTGTGTAATTTCTGTGTAATTTTTTACTGTAGTCCATTGGCCTCGGTCTCAATTGCTAGTTAAGAGTCTTCTTCAATACAGTATGATGTTAAATTTATAAATTATTATCCCATTTATTTTAAAATTGACAATAAAGCAGAGTATGTTTAATGGCAGGGCTACACGGCGACCTGTCACTCAGAATGGAGGCTTAGCATTAATACCATGGCACCGTGTACAATGAAATAGCCATGAACTTGTTTGAAGGTGTTGTCCATGTTTTTTGTCAATATTTTGACCCTCTTACTGTGTGTTTTCACTTCATGAAAGTTAACCCTCATGTTGTCCTCGTGTCAAATTGACCCATTTCCCTATATCAATGTTCTTTTTAATTACCCAAAATAACATAATTGATTCCACACAACGCTCTTTGGCAAGTACAAATCTCTACTTTCATTCATTTTGGAGTGTCTTATTCAATTTTCTAGCATTATTATATATGTTGATTCCTCGGTCATTTGTATACTATTTCTTTTCCTTCAAATTCCCTCAACTGCATTCTTACATAGCCTCATCAGAACATTGAAATCAGCACATGCTTTTGCTGTAATGTCAGTCTATGCTTTGTAATTTCCCCACTGAGGATCAATAAACAGTATAAATTATTAAATTATAAATGAAGATGTCATCAGAGTGAGGGATGTGCTCAACACATCAAACTATACTTATATTCTCCCTCTCTGTCACTCTCTCTCTCAAACACACACACACTCTCTCTCTGAGTAACCGTAGCAACAGAATGGGGTGTGCAACCGTGACTGTCTTAAGAGAACGTGTGCAGCAGGGAAAGCAAATGCATGATGGGATGTCAGTAAGTAGTGAGTCACTGTTCTATGACATTCCCATGACGTCAAAGCTGAACCGTTGCATACTTCCTGGTCAAAGCTCCTTCCTTCCTGGCAGAGAGAGATATTAGACGGACGGATGGTTAGATAGATTGATAATATAGAATACATTTAAAGACAAATGCAGCAAAAAAAGGAACGGAAACATAAGAAAAGCCATGGTGTATGTAATAGGTATTTATATTAATAGACTCTTTGTCAATAATCATAACAAACTACTACAGTGATATTCATATTAGTATTAATTAGTATTACAGTAATGATTCCATTATTTTGTGACTATATAAAAGTCTTTATTATTGTGGTGGAACATCAGTTTAGGTATTGAGACAATTTGACTAGAATGACAAATGATGAAAAGCAAATCCCTTATCCTCCATATGTATCAGTTTTGCTAGTGTGTGTGTGTGTGTGTGTGTGTATTATTAACCCAATCATGTGTCGGTTTTTCCTTTTAAATGCTGCTCTGTTTCATTACTTCTTTACAGGACTCCATCAACAACAACTCTTTAGGCAAGAAGGACAGCTGGAAGGACTCCCGCTCCTCCTCCCCACATATTACAGGTACTAGTGCAGTGTCCATTTACTCACAAAACAAGAAATAAAATAAAATATGGTGCCTGGTTATTCATTCGTCTTCCACCGCCAATACTAACATTCCCAGTTAGAGAAAAAGATGAAGATAAAACAGGCTTTCCGGTGTTACAAAGAAATCTGTGACCCGTCTGAATGTGTTACTGTAGCGCCGTCTACCTGCCGCTAATCATTCTGTGACAATGCGGGAAAAATTGGACCAGGAGACTATATTAAAATGGCCTTCTTTTCACTGTTGGTCTCGTTTTCTGTTACAGGTCATCTTAGATCACTGTATGAAAAATGACTGATTTCACTTAAGATTTAATGCCTGACATAATGTTAGGTCTTTCCATTCGTCATGCTTATTCCTTACGTCTTTATCCACTTTCGTCTTCATAAAAGCTCAGTTTTCCAGGTCAGCATCCTATAAAAACTTAGGTCATCATGGGCTTTTTACCCTGTTGGTAGTGAATATCACCAGACAAAGGCAAAATTGAATAGGAGGCATCTTCACATAATACAAGTCAATGGAGAGCGAAGAGTTGTTTTCTGCTCCTGTGGGCATGGGTTATAAAGTATGATGCGAGGCGCTGTTTCTATGGACCGTATAAAACTACCTCCCAACTCTGCAGACTGTGGAGAGGTCACAGAGGGGTAAGTAGATTTAGGCTTAGCCCCCCCCCC
>NC_045740.1:27048985-27050064 GCF_008692095.1 Etheostoma spectabile | reverse complement strand
CTTCCTAGCACTACCCATGTTAATACTTTTTACACAGGCATTTCTTCAGAGACCCTTCAGGAAAACACAACTACATACTCTTTAGGCACATCCAACAGCATTAAACGTACATATCGTAATATGCACAACTTTGACAGCACTACATTCAACCAGCCAACTAGTGTATGTTTACACAGCATTGCTATCACACTAGTCTACTGTATATCCACAACGTTCCACTTCTTCTTCAGAGCTCCGTGTGTTTGAGTCTAAACCATAGACTTTAAACGTCCCAGCATGGTAACTTCACACTAAATCAGTTTTTCCCTCCTACACTTTTTGTTGATGGCATCAATGTATTGGATTTGGCTTTAATTTTTACCAAAAAGTAGGCCTACACCTTTCACAGCTTTCCTCACTTAGAGACGATTGCCAGGTGATAGCAACATGATAGTCAGACACCGCACGTAGCTGCCCGTTCTATTTGTCTCGGAGAGTTCTACCATGAGTTCTTGCACAATGACATAAAGCAACTTATGATTTGGTGCTGAAGCCCCGGGAAATCATCTGACGCCGTCTCTTCTTAAGAAACAGGGATTTAAATTTCTCAGCTGTGGAATGTAACGCAATACATTCACTCAAGCACTTCATTTAAGTACAGTTTTGAGGTACTTTTTTTATTCTACTTTCTACTTCTTTACTGCACTACAATACGGAGGCCAATATTGTAACATAAACTGCACTACATTTATTTGAAAGCTGTAATTATGTTACTTTGCAGATTTTGATTATTAATACACAATATAAATCAACTCATAATTTAGGATATATTATGACAGGTTAGACTACCCAGCAATATATAAAGTAATTAAAGCTAGCCTCACCTTTACCAGCTGCAACAAACAGTAAAGTGATGACACTGCCAGAGTGACAACAGATCCTCAAGAATGTAGTGAAAATATTGTTATATTATACTATACTATTATTATACAATATGAATTATTTGAATATTCTTCTCTAGCAAGGACCACACCCCAACAATGTGTTAGTTAAAGATTTTAATGAACATTATGAATGTGCAGATAGATGAATAGCTGTGG
>NC_045740.1:27048481-27048975 GCF_008692095.1 Etheostoma spectabile | reverse complement strand
ATGGCTGGTCTGGGAGGATGTATGATGACCGGGTGGAGGAGACTTAGAGTAGGGGTTCCGTCTCGGAAGCAGTTCTTTTGCCCAAATAGTTTACAGACCCCCAGATGGTACCTAGATGAGACATGAGAGCTTGAACCGTAAGGGCTGAGGGGAAAGATGGATGGATGAAGAGGAGGAAAAGGGAGGGTGGGTCAAGCAATCAGAGACACGAGGCTGGCTGCGCAGCACGGTATATGTAGGTTTGTCTGGTGATTGGAGGTGTGGTGTAGGCGTGGCCCTGCTCCCAAACCTAAGTTAACAAAATTACTTCATAAAATGATCATGTGGCTTTTTCCTCAGCTCCTGTAACTCTTATTTATCCAGGATAAACTGCTTACTGTAGGCTACTTTGGTAATCCCTCTGTATACTCATGGTTACCTAATTCATAATCTGCTGTTTTTTTGCTGTTTGTTTTCGTGTGTGTGTATTTGTGTGTGTGTGTGTGTGTGTGTGT
>NC_045740.1:27046633-27048471 GCF_008692095.1 Etheostoma spectabile | reverse complement strand
GTGTGTGTGTGTGTGTGTGTGTGTGTGTGTGTGAGGGGATATAGCACCAGCAGATATCCAACCAAAAGCAGAGGACAAAGTTCGGCACAACACGCGCCGCCCGGCACCAAAACCCCCCACAGCCAATGGAGCAAACAGCAGAGTCAACACTCAGGCTGCTGCCACCACGGCAGATACACGCGCTCGAGTGCGGGAAAGACAAGTGTCAGGGGCCACGCACACGCAGTCCTCAAGCACACCAAGGACGCCAAGGAGTCACAGGAGAGGAGGAGGAAGAGGAGCGCCGGCGATGAGAGAGAGGAGCCTGGGGGACATCAGAGGAAAGGATGGAGTGACGGCAGGGAAGGAAGAGAGAAGAGGAGGAAGACTGTGTGAGGAGTCCAAGGGCAAGGAGAAGGAGAAAAATACACATCAAAGGCCAAGAGTAACAAATGGACTGAAAAGCCGGGGGGCCGATGGGAAAGGGAAAGTAGGTGCCAAAGGGGTTAATAGAGGAGGGACATTCAAGCCAAATAACATACTGTCTAACCAGGAAGTTTATCTGCCAGCCATGGTGGTCCCACGCACGCCTGTAGCACCAAGAAACCAGGACAAGACCCAAGAACAAGGTAATTAATCCACCTTTAGAGCACAGGGTTGTGGGGGTTTTGCCATCACCCTGGAGCGTTGTCTGACATAGAGTAATTTTTTTTCTTCACACCCTGTATTTATTTTCTTTGCCATCTTCCATTGTGAGATTTATTATTTATAAAGGAGAGATCAAAAAGGTTACAAGACAGCATTCATACACCTTTAATATCATCATGACAACTACATTAAAGTCAAATGTGTAGATAATAAGGTAGAGCCCTACTCCCCACCCCAACATTTTCTGGCACAATCTAAGTTACAACTTAGTTAACCATAGTCCTCATAAATCCACCGGAGTTTAAAATTCCAACAAAAAAGAAAGTAGAAGGAAATGGAAATCAAAATACTCATTAATGGTAGTTTTATTATAAAAAACAAAACAGCTATAAAGAGTGCAAACCTCAGAGTAGGTGACAGATTAGTTATTTAAGTGTACCCAAATATGAAAGGGTCAGGGGGGTCACCAAAATCACGTGGCATCTTACTGTTAGTAATACCAATGTGTACAGTAAATGCAAATATGTATGGTATAGTGGTCATCAGATAATTGAACAGTTTTTCCTTATGATGAAATAATTTAACTTAGGTTATTCCTCATGGGAATGCCAATTTGAAAAATCATTACATAACCTAATAAACTAATCTGCCATTTGGGTTTAAACCTGCATTAGCCTAATTTTGGCAGCAGAACATGCTGAAAACCTAACCCTTGTGTTGTCTTCCCGTTGACCATTTGTTTTTCTGGGTCAAACTTTTGTTGGAACGTTTTTGTCACTTTTTATCATCTGATGTTTTTGAGCTTTTCTCAATGTTTTTGTCAGTTTTTTCCAAGTTTTTTGTTCCGGGCTTTTTTTACGTTTGTTATTTTTTGATTTGTTAATTTTCTGATATAGAAATGTTTTGAAAATGGGTCAAATTTGACCCGAGGACCACAGGAGGGTTAACAATGACATATTATTGTCTTGTAAAGTTGTAATGGGGAGTGTTTTAGCAAAATATGTATACACCCACATCCTGACACAGGGCAACATTAGCATATTTTTGGAACGTTTTTGTCCACCTGATGTATGTAAGTCCAATATATGCTTTTCTTTTTGTTATTAGGGCCCGAGCACCGACAGCGGCAAAGGCCCTATTGGAACTGAAGGAATTATTCTTTATTATTATTAGGGCCCGAGCGCCAACAGCGGCGAAGGCCCTATTGGAAC
>NC_045740.1:27040506-27046623 GCF_008692095.1 Etheostoma spectabile | reverse complement strand
ATTATTAGGGCCCGAGCGCCGACAGGCGGCGAAGGCCCCTGCATTGCGTTTAACGTAGACTCACGAAACTTGGTACACATATGTAGCATGGCAGGGCGGACCCAACCTTGGGTTAGGTTTAGAGTAGAGCGCAGCAACAACAACGGGAACGTAGGGTTAACCCTAACCCTAACCCTACGTTCCCGTTGTTGTCCCCGTTGTTGTTAACCCTAACCCTAGCCCCAAACCCTAACACTAACCCTAGCCCAACTAAAACCATCCTGTTGTTATTTTCCTAAACCCAACCTTCCCGTTGTTGTCCCAAGTCCCGTTATTGCTTTCCTAAACCCAACCATCTATTACTTTCATAAACCCTAACCCTAACGCCCCTAACCCTAACCCTAACCCTAGCCCAACCAAAACCATTCTGTTGTTAATTTCCTAAACCCAACCTTACCGTTGTTGTCCCAAGTCCCGTTATTGCTTTCCTGAACCCAACCGTCGATTGCTTTCCTAAACCTCAACCCTAACCCTAACCCCCTAACCCTAACCCTAACGCCCCTAACCCTAACTCTAGCCCAACGGAAACCATCCTGTTGTTATTTTCCTAAACCCAACCTTCCCGTTGTCCCAAGTCCCGTTATTGCTTTCCTAAACCCAACCGTCTATTGCTTTCCTAAACCTTGACCCTAACGCCCCTAACTCTAGCCCAACCAAAACCGTCCTGTTTTTTTCCTAAACCCAACCTTCCCGTTGTTGTCCCAAGTCTCGTTATTGCTTTCCTAAACCCAACCGTCTATTACTTTCATAAACCCTAACCCTAACCAACGCCCTAACCCTAACCCTAGCCAACCAAAACCATTCTGTTGTAATTTCCTAAACCCAACCTTCCCATTTGTCCCAAGTCCCGTTATTGCTCCTAAACCCAACCGTCTATTGCTTTCCTAAACCTCAACCCAACCCAACGCCCCTAACCCTAACCCTGGCCAGAACGAAAACAACTGTTGGTATTTTACTAAACCCAATTCCCGTTTTCCCAAGTCCCGTTATTGCTTTCCTAAACCCAACCATCTATTGCTTTCCTAAACCTAAACCCTAACCCTAAGCCTAACCCTAAGCCTAACCCCCCCTAACCAACCTAGACCAACCAAAACCATCCTGTTATTTTCCTAAACCCAACTTTTCCGTTGTGTCCCAAAGTCCCGTTATTGCTTTCCTAACCCAACCGTCTATTGCTGTCCTAACCCAACCCTAACCCTAGCCCCTAACCCTAACCCTTGCCCAACCAAAATCCTGTTGTTATTTTCCTAAACCAAACTTTCCCGTGTGTCAAGTCCCGTTATGCTTTCCTAAACCCAACCGTATTTTGCTTTCCTAAACCCTAACCCTAACCCAACCCTAGCCCCAAACCCTAACCTAACCTAGCCCAACCAAAACCATTCTGTTGTAATTTCCCAAACCCAACCTTCCCGTGTTGTCCCAAGTCCCGTTATTGCTTTCCTGAACCCAACCGTCTATTGCTTTCCTAACCTCAACCCTAACCCTAACCCCCTAACCTAACCCTAACGCCCCTAACCGTAACCCTAGCCAACCGAAACCATCTTTGTTATTTTCCTAAACCCAACCTTCCCGTTGTCCCAAGTCCGTTATTGCTTTCCTAAACCAACCGTCTGTTGCTTTCCTAAACCTAAACCCTAATCCTAACCCTTAAGCCTAACCCTCAACCCTAACCCCCTAACCCACTAACACCAACCCTAACCCTAGCCCAACCGAAACCATCTGTTGTTATTTTCCTAAACCCAACTTTCGTTGTTGTACCAAGTCCCGTTATTGCTTTCCTAAACCCAACCGTCTATTGCTTTCCTAACCTCAACTAACCTAACTAACCCTAGCCCAAACCCTAACCCTAACCCTAGCCAACCAAAACCATTGTTGTTATTCCTAAACCCAACTTTCCCGTGTTGTGTCCCAAGTCCGTATTGCTTTCCTAACCCAACCGTTTATTGCTTTCCTAAACCCTAACCCAGCCCAACCAAAACCATCCTGTTGTTATTTTCCTAAACCCAACTTTCCCGTTGTTGTCCTAAGTCCCGTTATTGCTTCCTTACATGATCCAAATGGCTCGAAACTTTTCACGATTCATCAGAGTCAGCCCTTGACGACATCTACATGCCGCTATTGGCTCAAAGTCATAGCGCCCCCTACTTAACCCTAACCCTAGAGATTTCATCCGATCATCTTCCAACTTGGTGTGTATCATCCTAAGATGTTAACCATGAAAAGTTATTAAAAGAAAAACTTCATACGTCATACGGTGTGGGCTTGGCATGACGGCCATTTTGAGTGTTTAGCGATGTAGATGAAATTGGCTGTAACTACAGTGTACGTTGTCGTATCTGCTTGAAATTTCCCACAAACACCAAGAGTACCGGCCTGAGGACACCTACAGGCCAATAGGGACTTTTGGAGATAGCGCCACCATCTGGCAACAAGAAATATGCCCTATATGACAAACATCATCCGATTTACATGAAACTTAGAATGTGTGGTCTACATGTGACACTGAGGCGGCCCCTATATTATGACCACACCCAGTCACTCAGACCACGCCCCCTTCCATAACTTTCTAACCGTTTAACGTCTTGTGTGCGGTGTCATTGAACTCAGCAGAGACTTCCTTTTTTATTGGAGATGTTTGACCCTCCCCCCATGATGCGGCCACGCCCCCTTTCACAGATAATGACCTGTATGATGTATAGTCTTGTGTCAGGTATCAATGAACTCAGCAGAGAGTTCCTTTTTCAGTGGTGATGTTTGACCCGCTCCCCTATCATGCGGCCACGCCCCCTTTCACAGATAACGACTTGTAAGATGTATAGACTTGTGTGAGGTATCATTGAACTCAGCGGGGAGTTCCCTTTTCATTGCCGACGATTTTCAGCGTGTGAGGGACGCGCAAATGCGCGGTCGCAAGGAGAGGCGTCCGCCAGTAACCCCGACTCGCGCAGGTTAGCTAGGGCCCTCCATCACTGCTTGCAGCTTTAATTGTTTTTAATCTTCACTAACTCCTTAGGGAAATATGTGACACTTTAAGTGGTGCATGTGACACTATGTTCATCAGCTAGTCTCTAACTTTGGGTTTTTTGCTGCCTGCTGCTGAAAACAGGATTGATGACAGAGTGCAGTTATGTACAGTGGTTGACCAAACACACTACAACGGCCCAACACACTTCAATTGGAGGAAATGTGCTGCTTATACTGAAACAACACAGTAAAACCAAACACCCCAACCTAACCCTAACCCCAAAAACACATGCCACAGCGAAACACTGTATGTATGTGTGCCAGTGCGAGTTTCTCTCTTCTTAACTCCAGCGGTGTTGTTCTGTTTCTATTTGCCTACTGCATTAATGGAGTTTGACTTTATTTATATCCTATACATTAATGTAACCCTCAACACTGTAGTCTATTCACTTTTTGCAGTGATGTCTTTGCTGCTGCTGCATATAGTATATAGCCATAATCTACTGCTGACCTCATTGATAAAAAATGTTACGCAAGAAAAAGTTGCATGATGCAGAGTGAAATTTGCAGTGGCAACATTTGTCGCAGAAATTGGGATTTACAAAGAATTTCTATGCTTAAATATGTGCCCAGTTTTCCACAACCTTTTGACCGTACGTGTGATGGTGCGTAACTTTCCCACGGCTTGGTAGACTGCGTTTTAGTGACCTCAAATGGTAACACAATATATCACATGGATATTTCCATGCACAGCCTGCATCCAAAACACCTGCGCCACTTAATTACCCTGATGAAGCCAATATGACTCTAATCCACTACCAGTTTACTGGACTTAATTAACCTATTGGGACAATAAATAAAAGCCCTAGAGTTCCCAAATGCCTGTGTATTGCAACCAATCAACAGCATTACAGATTTGGCATTGCTCGAAGATTTAGCAAGAGCACCTTGATTTCACTATCACTGAAACATGTTTTTTCCTCATTGGGGGGAGCATGAGGCTCGTGCACGGCCGCATAAGGTAACACACGTATTTGTAACGAGAAGAGTCTGCACAGGTGTGCGCCGCATGGTGTTATTAATCAGAATTTTGATTTGGCGCCCAGAATATTTCAGAATAGAAACTACGCAGAGTTTTATAAATGAGCCCCCAGGGCTGTAGTCGAGTCCACCTTTGTCGAGTCCAAGACAGGTCCAAGACCAGGACTAGTTGAGACCGAGTCAAGACCAAGTCCAAAGAGGTTTGAGTCCAAGTCAAGACCAAATACAAAAAAGTTGCAACCAATACCGAGATAGAAAAAAAAGATTCCTCCTTAAGACCTCTAACTTACTTGTTTATAATTTATATGATGTGAGAATGATAATAGTTTTGCTTTATATTTTTAATAATCAAAAAGCTAGTGCAGAGTAACACACTATAGGATGAAATTAGACCATATTATTTACTTTATTATAAATTGGAAATGTTCCCTGTCTCGTACTTATGAATTGTCCTGAAGAATTCATAATGAAAATGATTGAACTAATACCTGTTTTCTGAACGAGCACGCTTCATCAACAGTTTTGTTTTGAAGGAGGAAGTTACTCAAGAACAAAAGCATAGAATGCTGTACTCGGTCGAGACCAACTAGAATATTTGGCTAGTCCAATGGTCGAGTCCGAGAAAAATCGGAGTCCAAATATCATCGAGTCCAAGAAGAGTCCAAGACAACAGAAAAGCGTCTTGAGTTCAGACACACTTTCCAACGGCTGACTGTATCAGCCTAATGTTAGGGCTGTCCTCACCAAAAACAATAAATATAACAACAACGATGTGAGTATCCAAACTGATGAACGATGAGTTGCACCAAGTATGTATAAAATACACTAATACAGCGTATTTTACATATGAAGTGGGTCATAAAAAACTTTGGCTGTGTTTTATTCCTAAAACAGTTAGCAAGCAGTTCAAGAAATGACTCTTGTTATATCTAACCAGTGTCCATAATTTGTGTCCTTAGGCCAAAACCATGACAGGACCCAAGACAACCCCCCTATCCTCTCGCGGTCCAGCAGCGAGGGGGGGTCAAACAGAATGTCACTGAGCTCAGACACAGAGGGCCCCCCACCAGGGCCCCTGCATCCCTCTCTATCCCACCGAACCAACCCTGACATCAGAGAAGAAGAGGGGGAGGGAACTCCGACTCCCTCTGTGAACGTCCAGAACGGTCCA
The DNA here is from genome assembly GCF_008692095.1 of Etheostoma spectabile. Taxonomy (NCBI): domain Eukaryota; kingdom Metazoa; phylum Chordata; class Actinopteri; order Perciformes; family Percidae; genus Etheostoma; species Etheostoma spectabile. The sequence goes on along the minus strand of NC_045740.1, from coordinate 27,041,408 downwards.
ACCCTCTGCCTTGCAGGTAATGAAAAAACAGAGATGGACTCTACTAAGTCAAAGGTCCATGCAGGGGGAGAAAAAGGTGACAATAACACTGAGGTGTATAGCACCAACTATGTCACTCAGAGAGATTGTGTGGCTGCTCAGACTGTACCAAAGAGTGAAGCTACAGCAGGGTTAAATTATGACTCTGTTAAGTACACTCTGGTGGTTGATGAACACGCTCAATTGGAGTTGGTCAGCCTCAAGGACTGCTTGCACGGTTACAACGAGCACAATGATGACAGCGATGCAGAGACGGTCTATCAGTCAGCCAATGAGGAGGAAGACCCAGAGTATGAGGAGGAGAGAAAGAGGAGAGAGGAAACAAAGAAGCAAGGTAATCATACAGATTCCTTTTTAACATGGCTGAGCTCACTTCTGTCACAAAGCAGTATCATGAGTTGGTACAACAGTGGCCAAGCTCATGGGGTAAGTTCATTAAATGTAGAAGGTTTATTCCAAATATATTTGACTGTGTTATTGCACGGCTCATAGAGCCTTCTTACTGACAGTTTGGTCCACTTTCAGCTCCCAGCAAAAAAGTTCCTTAACCATCAGAGAAAAAAAGCGCCAAAAACTTTGGAATAAATGACAAAAACGTCGTAAAAGCAACAAAAACATTGGAAAAGCAGCAAAAACACGAAAAAACTGTGACAAAAAATGAAAAAAATGAAAAAAATAATCATAAAAGTGGTTAAAAACAGTGACAAAAAAGGCCCAAAAATGTTGTGAAGGTGAAAACAAAAGCATTGAAAAAGAACCAAAAACATTGTAAATAAATGGAGAAAAAAAAACTATCCATCCATCCATCCATCCATCTTCATCCGCTTATCCAGTATTGGGTCGCGGGGGCAGCAGCTCCAGTA
>NC_045740.1:27035515-27040481 GCF_008692095.1 Etheostoma spectabile | reverse complement strand
CGGGGAACGCGCCTAGGCCAACTGTGCCAAAGAGTGGAACACTGGGAGTTATCCCTAGTCTGTCCAAAGGCTGTGGGCGGAATGGCAGAGTCAGCGGCGTCGATGATCGGTCCCAGGGCTCTGGCAGATACAATTACCACAGCAATGCAGAGCATTAATCGCCCCCCCAAGAACCATCTCTTGTCAGAACTGGCAGTGTATGTTAGAACTTTAACTTCAGGCTTCGGGAAAAGAACGGAAGACGCACATGAATCAGTAGGCAACGGCTGAAGTGACAGCTGACAGAGTGGAACGACGGCACCTGAGGCAGTACGGGTTAGCAGTCCAAACTGCAGCTAATGTAAAGGAGCACCTAAAGCAAGCTACAAAAAACCCTTCGAAAAATACCCCCAAGGATTCCCGAGAGGGGGGGAAACTGAGAATCCAATTGGAAAGACTTTCAGGCTATGACCAAGCAAGCAGACAACCAACAAGACACAATAATGTACTGTATCCCGGCAAGGTTTGCAAAAATCTGACAGGTCGAAAATCCATCAGACATTATGCCTGGCCTTAAGGGTGGGTGAAGTGCAGTAATGCACAGGGGCAGTACACCGTAGCCACCACCCACGTCCGGAACCTCTTAGCAGCACCAGCCTCTGAAGCCGCAAAAAAACAAAGCAGAAAGCCAGAACAGGTTGGTGAATGACCTGCCACTAGCAAGAAAGATTGGCACCAGTTCAATGAGGACTCAATAATATCCTGTTGTCAACATCCAAGGGGACTGTAGATCAGAAACTGCATCCCGTGCACCTCACACTGGGCATAGGCGCATAGCAGTTTGGCATCACAGATAAACAGGCCCAACTATCATCCCGACAAACGGCAGGAGGTCCGATCTGCCCCTGAGAAAAGATCTACAATCTCTGAAAACTCTGTACAAGGCAGCAAAGGAGGAGGAGAAAACTGCCCTGACTGAGATTTTATGGGGGAGGCTAACCACACTTAGGCGAGCTGGGGTCACCACGAAAGAAATGGCTAGGAGCAATCAAGCAAAGCGTAGGGCATTCATGCTCCAACCCCTTTGGCTTCACTAAGAGACTTCCGAGGCAAACGACAGCAGAACCTTATATATAGATATATTAGATATATATATATCTTAATATATTATATAAATACCTAGTCAAGACTGTATAAATTATGTATTTCATGGCCTGTCAATTTGGTATTGTCAAGCATGATATATAACTTAGATCATATTTCCTGTCTACACCAGTACAATAAATGAACGAGGAGACTTGACGGAAACAACTAAATTGGTTATTGTTACCGCTAGAATCAAAGGGGCCTAATTAGTCAATTATTTTTGATTTAAACTTAAACATATACAATATACATTAACAATATAACAAACCAGTGGCTGTAATGACTGCTGTGTGTTGGAAAACAGGTTGGAACTTCTTACTTCTGGAAGCTCTGGCCTTCCTCCGTTAGACTCCTCTTCCTCTGAAGTGTGGTGATGTTACCTTGGACTGCTTGCAGACCCTGCCACAACTTCCCTCCTCCTCTTCCCTCCTCCTCTCCTCCTCTCACACCCTTCCCCCTTCTTCTTTCATCCTCTCCTTCTTCTCTTTTCCTCCTCTTTCCGCCTCTCTTTGAGCAGAAACACAAGGAAAGGTAAACTATTACAGCAAAACAAAGCCAGGAAACTGTGCAAACAGGTTTGATAAAAAATTCAGACAATAGTGTATATGCACAATTCTAGTACAAAAGTATGCTCCATCTGTTCAGTGGTGTCCACAAGGCCCTCTTTTTTTTTTATGTTCAAATTAATACATGATACATTTTGTTTTTTTAGTTGATAGCAGATAGTCTATATCCACAATGTATAATTTACGCTGATTAGTGGATGTGTAATACCACAGTCTCTAATGTCGTTCAGCCTAACCAGCAGGTATACAGCAGAGCACAGAAGCCATTTCATATTAGACTTTAATGAGTTTTAGTTACTGTCTAGCATTTACACAATGAATGTCAACTTTGTACACAGGATGTCTTATAACACTAATGAAATGTGTCTCAGAACACATGTCAAACTCAAGGCCTGCGGCCAGAACCAGTCCCTCGCAGATTTTTGACCTGGTCCTCATACTCAGTTTAGGTTTACAATAAATTTTGGCCCAGCTAGTTTTTTTTCCTTCGAACATCACCTTATCGTGGTGGAGAGGTTTGTGTGTCCCTAGAACTGAGGGCTGTGTTGTCTGGAGCTTTGTGCTCCTGGTAGTGTTCTCCATGGCCAAGTGGTCTCAGGGAGGGGCCAGAACAAGAATGGTCAAAATCCTATGGAAATAAAGGAAGGATCGAGGGACCCTCCCGGAGAAGCCCGGGGCCCGTCTGGAGCCAGGCCCAGACGGCGGGCTCGTCAGCGAGCGCCTGGTGGCCGGGTTTGCCACGGCAGCCCGGTCGGCACAGCCGAAAAAGCTACGTGGCACCTCTCTCCATCTCATGGGCCCACCACCTTTGGGAGGAACCAGTGGGGTCGGGTGCGCTGCCACATCGTGGCGGCGAAGGTCAGGGCTTCGATGGTGACCAGACCCGGGCGCAGAGGCTGGCTCTGGGGACGTGGAATGTCACTCTCTGTGGCGGAAGGAGCTGGAACTTGTGCGGGAGGTGGAGCGCTACCAGTTAGATCTGGTGGGGCTTACCTTACGCACAGTCTCGGTTCTGAACCATACTCTGGATAGGGTTGGACTCTGTCCTACTACGAGGTCCCAGGGTTGTGAGGTCGAGGGGGGTGTGGGATACTCACAAGTCCCGCTGAGCGCGCTGCGTTGGAGTTTAACCCCGGTGGACGAGAGGGTCGCCTCCTACGCCTGCGGTGATGGGGGGGAAACTCTGACTGTTGTTTGTGCTTGCACCAAACAAGAGTCGGAGAGTATCGCCCTTCTACCTGTATGGAGTCCTGGTATGGGGCTCCAGTAGGGGACTCCATAGTTCTGCTGGGGATTTCAACGCACACATGGTGATGATGGAGATACTTGGAGAGGTCTGATTGGGAGGAACGGCTCCGAATCGAACCAGAGTGGTTGTCTGTTTGGACTTCTGTGCTAGTCATGGATTGTCCTCACAAAACACCATGTTCGAACATAGGGATGCTCATAAGTGTACGTGGTACCAGAGCACCTAGGCCAAAGTCAATGATCGATTTTATAACCGTTTCATCTGATCTGAGGCCGATGTTGGACCGGGTGAAGAGATGGGCAGAGCTGTCAACTGATCACCATCTGGTGGTGATGGTCAGGGGATGGGGGAGGACTCTGGACACACCTGGTAAGCCCAAACGTAGTGCGGGTTAAATTGGGAATCTGGAGGAGTCCCTGTCCGACGGACTTTCAATTCACACCTCCGGCGGAGCTTTCGGGCATCCCTGTGGAGGCTGGGGGGCATTGAACCTGAGTGGACAATGTTCAAGTTCATTGCTGAGGCTGCGGCGGCGAGCTGCGGTCTTAGGTCTTAGGTGCTCAAGCGGTAACCCACGAACACCTGGTGGACACGGTGGTCAGGGAAGCCGTCGACTGAAGAAGAGTCTTCCGGGATATGTATCCCGAGGACTCCAGAGGCAGTTCAAGGTACCGATGGGCCCGAAGGGCGGCAGCCCTGCCTGGACAGAGGCAAGCAGAGGGTGTGTGGAAGAAGTTCGGAGAAGACATGGAGAAGGCTTTCGGTCGGCACCAAGGTGCTTCTGGAAAACCGTTCGCACCTCAGGAGGGGGAAGCGAGGAATCCCCTCCTGGGATGGGGAGAATGTGGGTGCGGGGATAATGGGGTGAGGGGGGCCCTCTCAGTGGCATCCATCACTGTACGACCAAAGGCAGGGGGATGTGTGTCGCTTGTTCTCGGCAGTAAGTCACTCGTTCCAGGTGAGGTTGCCTGTTGCAGGTGCTGGCGCTTTTGTCACCAATCCTGTTTGTAATATACAGTATTGGACAGGATATCGAGGCATAGTCGGGCGGGGAGGGGTTTGCAGGTTCGGTGGGCTTGGACGCATCGCGCTTTTTGCAGATGATGTGGTCCTGATGGCATCGTCGGTCCTGTGACCTTCAGCACTCACGGATCGGTCGCTAGCCGAGTGTGAAGCGGCTGGTATGGAGGATCAGCACCTCAAATCTGAGGCCATGGTTTCTAGCAGGAAACCGATGGATGCTTTCTTCGGGTAGGAGTGAGTCCTTACCCAAGTGAAGGAGTTTAAGTACCTTGGGGTCTGTTGCTGAGTGAGGGACATGGAGCGTGAGATTGGTCGGAGAATCGAGCAGCGGGTGCGGTATTACATCTGTGTATACGCAACGTTGTGACGAAAAGAGAGCTGAGCCAAAGGCAAAGCTCTCGATCTAACCGGGCACTTTTCGTTCCACCCCACCTATGGTCATGAAGGCTGGGTCATGACGATAAGAACAAGATCCAGGGTACCCGGCCGAAATGGGTTTCCTCAGGAGGGTGGCTGGCGTCTCCCTTAGAGATAGGGGGAAGAAGCTCGGTCATCCAGAGGAGCTCGGAGTAGAGCGCGTGCCTCTCGCGCGTCGAAAGGAGCCAGTTGAGGTGGTTCGGGCATCTGGTAAGGATGCCTCCTGGGCCCTCCCTAGGAGGTGTTTCCAGGCACGTCCACTGGGAGGAGGCCTCGGGTGAAGACCCAGGACTAGGTGGAGAGATTATATTCCCACTGGCCTGGGAACACCTCGGGATCCCCAGTCGGAGCTGGTTGATGTGTGCTCGGGAAAGGGAAGTTGTGGGGTCCCTACTGGAGCCTGAAAAAGCAGCGATGCGATCCCAAGCCCACCGAACTGCAACCCCTCCCCGCCCCGACTATGCCTCGATATCCTGTCCATATACTGTATATTACAAACAGGATTGGTGACAAAGCGCAGCCCTGGCAAAGGCCAACCCTCACCTGGAACGAGTCCGACTTACTGCCGAGAACCCGGACACAGCTC
>NC_045740.1:27035358-27035488 GCF_008692095.1 Etheostoma spectabile | reverse complement strand
GCCCTGAGAAGGGACCCCCTCACCCCATACTCCCGCAGCACCTCCCACAATTTCTCCCCACTCCCAGGAGGGGGATTCCTCGCTTCCCCCTCCTGAGGTGGCGAACGGTTTTCCAGAAGCACCTTGGTGC
>NC_045740.1:27035025-27035185 GCF_008692095.1 Etheostoma spectabile | reverse complement strand
TCAGTCGGACGGCTTCCCTGACCCCCGGTGTCCACCAGGGTGTTCGTGGGTTACCGCCTTGAGGCACCTAAGACCCTAAGACCGCAGCTCGCCGCCGCAGCCTCAGCAATGGAAACTTTGAACATTGTCCACTCAGGTTCAATGCCCCCAGCCTCCACAG
>NC_045740.1:27024591-27034493 GCF_008692095.1 Etheostoma spectabile | reverse complement strand
TTGAAATCCCCCAGCAGAACTATGGAGTCCCCTACTGGAGCCCCATACAGGACTCCATACAGGGTAGAAGGGCGAATACTCCGAACTCTTGTTTGGTGCATACGCACAAACAACAGTCAGAGTTTTCCCCCCCATCACCGCAGGCCGTGAGGCGGACCATCTAGTACCCCGGGGTAAACTCCAACGGCAGCGGCGCTCAGCGCGGGTACTTGTGATGTATCCCCACACCCCGCCCGGCTGCCTACAACCGGGCAACTCCGGAGTAGGACAGAGTCCAACCCCTATCCAGGAGTATGGTTCCAGAACGAATGTGCGTAGAGGTACGCCCCACCAGATCAACTGGTAGCGCTCCACCTCCCGCACAAGTTCCAGCTCCTTCCGCCACAGAGAGGTGACATTCCACGTACCAGCAGACAGCCTCTGCCGCCCGGGTCTGGTCCGTCGAAGCCCCTGACCTTCGCCGCCACCGATGTGGCAGCGCACCCGACCCCACTGGTTCCTCCCACAGGTGGTGGGCCCATGAGATGGAGAAGAGGTGCCACGTAGCTTTTTTCGGCTGTGCCCGCCGGGCTCCGTGGCAACCCGGCCACCAGGCTCTCGCTGACGAGCCCGCCTGGGCCTGGCTCCAGACGGGGGCCCCGGGCTTCCTCCGGGCAGGGTCCCTCGATCCCTTCCTTGTTCTTCCATAGGATTTTTGAACCATTCTTTGTCTGGCCCCTCCCCTGAGACCACTTTGCCAGAAAAATCATTACATACCCTAATAACTACCTGGCCATTTGGGTTTAAACCTGCATTAGCCTAATTTGGCAGCAGAACATGCTGAAACACCTAACCCTTGTGTTGTCTTCCCGTTGACCATTTGTTTTTCTGGTCAAACTTTGTTGGAACGTTTTGTCACTTTTTTATCATCTGAGTTTTGAGCTTTTCTCAATGTTTTTTGTCAGTTTTTTTCCAAGTTTTTTTGTCCGGGGCTTTTTTTACGTTTGTTATTTTTTGATTTGTTAATTTCTGATATAGAAGTTTTGAAAATGGTCAAATTGACCCGAGGACCACAGGAGGTTACAGATGACATTATATTGTCTTGTAAAGTTGTAATGGGGAGTGTTTTAGCAAAATATGTATACACCCACATCCTGACCCAGGGGCAACATTAGCATATTTTTGGAACGTTTTTGTCCACCGATGTATTTAAGTCCATATATGCTTTTCTTTTGTTATTAGGGCCCGAGCACCGACAGCGGCAAAGCCCTATTGGAACTGAAGGAATTATTCTTTATTATTATTAGGGCCCGAGCGCCAACCGGCGAAGGCCCTATTGGAACTGAAGGAATTATTATTAGGAGGCCCGAGCGCCGCAGCGGCTCGAGGCCCCTGCTTGCGTTTAACGTAGACTCACAAACTTGGTACACATATGTAGCATGGCAGGGCGACCCAACCTGGGTTAGGTTTAGAGTAGAGCGCAGCACAACAACGGAACGTAGGGTTAACCCTCTAACCCTAACCCTACGTTCCCGTTTGTTGTCCCCGTTGTTGTTAACCTAACCCTAGCCCCAACCCTAACCTAACCCTAGCCCAACTAAACCCCTGTTGTTATTTTCCTAAACCCAACCTTCCCGTTGTTGTCCCAAGTCCCGTTATTGCTTTCCTAAACCCAACCACTATTACTTTCATAAACCCTAACCCTAACGCCCCTAACCCTAACCCTAACCCTAGCCCCAACAAACCATTCTGTTGTTAATTTCCTAAACCCAACCTTACCGTTGTTGTCCCCGTCCGTTATTGCTTCCCTGAACCCAACCGTCGATTGCTTTCCTAAACCTCAACCTAACCCTAACCCCCTAACCTACCCTAACGCCCCTAACCTAACTCTAGCCCAACGAAACCATCCTTTGTTTTTTTTCCTAAACCCAACCTTCCCGTTGTCCCAAGTCCGTTATGCTTTCCTAACCCAACCCGTCTATTGCTTCCTAAACCTGCCCTAACGCCCCTAACTCTAGCCCAACCAACCCTCCTGTTTTTGTTCCTAAACCCAACTTCCCGTGTTGTCCCAAGTCTCGTTTATTGCTTTCCTAACCCAACCGTCTATTACTTTCATAAACCCTCAACCCTAACCCTAACGCCCCTAACCCTAACCCTAGCCCAACCAAAACCATTCTGTTGTTAATTTCCTAAACCCAACCTTCCCATAGTTGTCCCAAGTCCCGTTATTGCTTTCCTAAACCCAACCGTCTATTGCTTTCCTAAACCTCAACCCTAACCCTAACGCCCCTAACCCTAACCCTGGCCAGAACGAAAACAACCTGTTGTTATTTTACTAAACCCAACCTTCCCGTTTTCCCAAGTCCCGTTATTGCTTTCCTAAACCCAACCATCTATTGCTTTCCTAAACCTAAACCCTAACCCTAAGCCTAACCCCTAAGCCTAACCCCCCTAACCCTAACCCTAGCCCAACCAAAACCATCCTGTTATTTTCCTAAACCCAACTTTTCCGTTGTTGTCCCAAGTCCCGTTATTGCTTTCCTAACCCAACCGTCTATTGCTGTCCTAAACCCTAACCCTAACCCTAGCCCCTAACCCTAACCCTTGCCCAACCAAAACCATCCTGTTGTTATTTTCCTAAACCAAACTTTCCCGTTGTTGTCCCAAGTCCCGTTATTGCTTTCCTAAACCCAACCGTATTTTGCTTTCCTAAACCCTAACCCTAACCCTAACCCTAGCCCCAAACCCTAACCCTAACCCTAGCCCAACCAAAACCATTCTGTTGTTAATTTCCCAAACCCAACCTTCCCGTTGTTGTCCCAAGTCCCGTTATTGCTTTCCTGAACCCAACCGTCTATTGCTTTCCTAAACCTCAACCCTAACCCTAACCCCCTAACCCTAACCCTAACGCCCCTAACCGTAACCCTAGCCCAACCGAAACCATCCTGTTGTTATTTTCCTAAACCCAACCTTCCCGTTGTCCCAAGTCCCGTTATTGCTTTCCTAAACCCAACCGTCTGTTGCTTTCCTAAACCTAAACCCTAATCCTAACCCTTAAGCCTAACCCCTAACCCTAACCCCCTAACCCACTAACCCTAACCCTAACCCTAGCCCAACCGAAACCATCCTGTTGTTATTTTCCTAAACCCAACTTTCCCGTTGTTGTACCAAGTCCCGTTATTGCTTTCCTAACCCACACGTCTATTGCTTTCCTAAACCTCAACCCTAACCCTAACCCTAACCCTAGCCCCACACCCTAACCCTAACCCTAGCCCAACCAAAACCATCCTGTTGTTATTTTCCTAAACCCACTTTCCCTTGTTGTCCCAATTCCCGTTTGCTTTCCTAAACCCAACCGTTTATTGCTTTCCTAAACCCTAACACCTACGCCACCACCAAACCATCCTGTTGTTATTTTCCTAAACCCACTTTCCCGTTGTTGTCCTAAGTCCCGTTGTTTGCTTCCTTACATGATCCAAATGGCTCGAAACTTTCACCGATTCATCAGAGTCAGCCCTTGACGACATCTACATGCCGCTATTGGCTCAAAGTCATAGCGCCCCCTACTTAACCCTAACCCTAGAGATTCATCCGATCATCTCTCCAACTTGGTGTGTATCATCCTAAGATGTTAACCATGAAAAGTTATTAAAAGAAAACTTCATACGTCATACGGTGGTGCGTGCATGACGGCCATTTTGAGTGTTTAGCGATGTGATGAAATTGGCCGTCAGACTACAGTGTACGTTGTCGTATCGCTTGAAATTCCCCACAAACCCAAGAACCGGCCTGAGACACCTACGACCAATAGGGACTTTTGGGGATAGCGCCACCATCTGGCAACAGAAATATGCCCTATATGAAAACATCATCCATTTACATGAAACTTAGAATGTGTGGTCCATGTACACTGAGGCGGCCCCTATATTATACCACCCAGTCCTCAGACCACGCCCCCTTCCATACTTTAACCGTTTAACTCTTGTGGCGGTGTCATTGAACTCAGCAGAGACTCCTTTTTTATTGGAGTATTTTGACCCTCCCCCCATGATGCGGCCACGCCCCCTTTCACAATAATGACCTGTAGATGTATAGTCTTTTGTCAGGTATCAATGAACTCAGCAGAGAGTCCTTTTTCAGTGGGTGATGTTTGACCCGCCTCCCCTCATTGCGCCACGCCCCCTTTCACAGATACGACTTGTAAGATGTATAGACTTGTGTGAGTATCATTGAACCGCGGGAGTTCCCTTTTCATTGCCGACGATTTTCAGCGGTGAGGGACGCGCAAATGCGCGGGTCGCAATGGAGAGCTCGTCCAGACACCCCGCCTCGCGCAGTGTTAGCTAGGGCCCTCCATCACTGCTTGCAGCTTTAATTGTTTTTAATCTTCCACTACCTCTTATGGAAATATTTGACACTTTAAGTGGTGCATGTGACACATGTTCATCAGCTATTCCTAACTTTGGGTTTTTTGTGCTGCCTGCTGAAAACAGGATTGATGACAGAGTGCAGGTTATGTACAGTGGTTTGACCACCACACTACAACGCCCAACCCTTCAATTGGAGAAATGTCGCTTATACTGAAACAACACAGTAAAACCCAAACACCCCAACCTAACCCTAACCCCAAAAACACATGCCACAGCGAAACACTGTATGTATGTGTGCCAGTGCGAGTTTCTCTCTCTTCTTAACTCCAGCGTGTTGTTCTGTTTCTATTTGCCTACTGCGCATTAATGGAGTTTGACTTTATTTATATCCTATACATTAATGTAACCTCCACCACGTAGTCTATTCCACTTTTTGCAGTGATGTCTTTGCTGCTGCTGCATATATATAGTCCTAATCTACTGCTGACCTCATTGATAAAAATGTTACGCAAGAAAAAGTTGCATGTCAGAGTGAATTTGCAGTGGCAACATTTGTCGCAGAATGGGTTACCAAAGATTTCTATGCTTAATATGGTGCCCATTTTCCACAACCTTTGCCGTACGTGTGGATGGTCGTACTATTCCCACGGCTTGGTAGACTGCGTTTTATGACCTCAAATGGTAACACCAATATCACATGGATTTCCATGCACAGCCTGCATCCAACACACCTGCGCCACTTAATACCCTGATGAAGCCAATATGACTCTAATCCACTACCATTTCTGACTTAATTAACCTATTGGGACAATAAAAAGCCCTAGAGTTCCCAAATGCCTGTGTATTTGCAACCACTCAACAGCATTACAGATTTGGCATTGCTCGAAGATTAGCAAGAGCACCTTGATTTCACTATCATGAACATGTTTTTTCCTCATTGGGGGGAGCATGAGGCTCGTGCACGGCCGCATAAGTCACACCGTATTGTAACGAGAAGATCTGCACGGGTGTGCGCCGCACATGGTGTTATTAATCAGAATTTTGATTTGGCGCCCAGAATATTTCAGAATAGAAACTACGCAGAGTTTTATAAATGAGCCCCCGGGCTGTAGTCGAGTCCACCTTTGCGAGTCCAAGACAGTCCAAGACCAGGACTAGTTGAGACCGAGTCAAGACCAAGTCCAAGAGGTTTGAGTCCAAGTCAGACCAATACAAAAAGTTGCAACCAATACCGAGATAGAAAAAAAGATTCCTCCTAAGACCCTCTACTTACTTGTTTATAATTTTATATGTTGAGAATGTAATAGTTTTGCTTTATATTTTTAATAATCAAAAGCTAGTGCAGAGTAACACCTATAGTAAATAGACCATATTATTACTTATTATAAATTGGAAATGTTCCCTGTCTCGTACTTATGAATTGTCCGAAGATTCATAATGAAATGATTGAACTAATACCTGTTTTCTGAACGAGCACGCTTCTCAACAGTTTTGTTTTGAAGGAGGAAGTTACTCAAGAACAAAAGCATAGAATGCTGTACTCGGTCGAGACCAACTAGAATATTTGGCTAGTCCAATGGCAGTCCGAGAAAAACGGAGTCCAAATATCATCAGTCCAAGACAACAGAAAACGTCTTGAGTTCAGACACACTTTCCAACGGCTGACGTATCAGCCTAATGTTAGGGCTGTCCTCACCAAAAACAAAATATAACACAACGTGGTATCCAAACTGATGAACGATGAGTTGCACCAAGTATGTATAAATACACTAATACAGCGTATTTTACATATGAGTGGGTCCTAAAAAACTTTGTCTGTGTTTTTATTCCTAAAACAGTTAGCAAAGTTCAAGAATGACTCTTGTTTATCTAACCAGTGTCCCATATTTGTGTCCTTAGGCCAAAACCATGACAGCCCCAAGACAACCCCCCTATCCTCTCGCGGTCCAGCAGCGGGGGGTGGCACACGAATGTCACTGAGCTCAGACACAGAGGGCCCCCCCACCAGGGCCCCTGCATCCTCTCTATCCACCGAACCACCCTGACATCAGAGAAGAAGAGGGGGAGGGAACTCCGACTCCCTCTGTGAACGTCCAGAACGGTCCAACCCTCTGCCTTGGCATATGAAAAAACAGATGGACTCTACTAAGTCAAAGGTCCATGCAGGGGGAGAAAAAGGGACAATAACACTGAGGTGTATAGCACCAACTATGTCACTCAGAGAGATTGTGTGGCTGCTCAGACGGTACCAAAGAGTGAAGCTACAGCGGGTAAATTATGACTCTTTTAAGTACACTCTGGTGGGTTGAAAACACGCTCAATTGGAGTTGGTCAGCCTCAGGACTGCTTGCACGGTTACAACGAGCACAATGATGACACGATGCAGAGCGGTCTATCAGTCAGCCAATGAGAGAAGAACCCAAGTATGAGAGAGAGAAAGAGAGAGAGGAAACAAAGAAGCAAGGTAATCATACAGATTCCTTTTAACATGGCTGAGCTCACTTCTGTCACAAAGCAGTATCATGAGTTGTACACATGTGCCAAGCTCATGGGGTAGTTCATTAAATGTTAGAAGTTTTATTCCAAATATATTGACTGTGTTATTGCACGCTCATAGAGCCTTCTTACTCCAGTTTGGTCCCTTTTCAGCTCCCAGCAAAAAAGTTCCTTAACCATCAAGAAAAAAGCGCCAAAACTTTGGAATAATGACAAAAACGTCGTAAAAGCAACAAAAACATTGGAAAGCCGGCAAAAACACGAAAAAACTGTGACAAAAAATGAAAAAATAAAAAATAATCATAAAAGTGGTTAAAAACAGTGACAAAAAGGCCCAAAAATGTTGTGAAGGTGAAAACAAAAGCATTGAAAAAGAACCAAAAACATTGTAATAAATGAGAAAAAAAAACTATCCATCCATCATCCTCCATCTTCATCCGCTTATCCAGTATTGGGTCGCGGGGGCACAGCTCCAGTAGGGACCCCAAACTTCCCTTTCCGCAGCCACATCAACCGCTCGACTGGGGATCCCGAGGTGTTCCCAGGCCAGTGGATTATATCTCTCCACCTAGTCCTGGGTCTTCCCCGAGGCCTCCTCCCAGTGGCGTGCCTGGAACACCTCCCTAGGAGGCGCCCAGGAGGCATCCTTACCAGATGCGCCGACCACCTCAACTGGCTCCTTCGACGCAAGGGCACGCGGCTCTACTCCGAGCTCCTCTCGGATGACCGAGCTTCTCCCCCTATCTCTAAGGGAGACCCAGCCACCCTCCTAGGAAACCCATTTCGGCCGCTTGTACCCTGGATCTTGTTCTTTCCGTTCATGACCCAGCCTTCATGACCATAGGTGAGGGTAGGAACGAAAATTCCCGGTAGATCGAGAGCTTTGCCTTCTGGCTCAGCTCTCTTTTCGTCACAACGGTGCGATACACAGAATGTAATACCGCACCCGCTGCTCCGATTCTCCGACCAATCTCACGCTCCATGGTTCCCTCACTCGCGAACAGACCCCAAGGTACTTAAACTCCTTCACTTGGGGTAAGGACTCACTCCCTACCCGCAAGAAACCGTCCTCGGCGTGTTTCCTGCTGAACCATGCCTCAGATTTAGAGGTTGCTGATCCTCACCCAGCCGCTTCACACTCGGCTGCGAACCGATCCAGTGAGTGCTGAAGGTCACAGAACCGACGATGCCATCAGGACCACATCATCTGCAAAAAGCAGCGATGCGTCCCAACCCACCGACTGCAACCCCTCCCCGCCCCACTATGCCTCGATATCCTGTCCATATACTGTATATTACAAACAGGATTGGTGACAAAGCGCAGCCCTGGCAAAGGCCAACCCTCACCTGGAACGAGTCCGACTTACTGCCGAGAACCCGGACACAGCTCTCGCTTTGGTCGTACAGTGATTGGATGGCCCTGAGAAGGGACCCCCTCACCCCATACTCCCGCAGCACCTCCCACAATTTCTCCCCACTCCCAGGAGGGGGATTCCTCGCTTCCCCCTCCTGAGGTGGCGAACGGTTTTCCAGAAGCACCTTGGTGCCGACCGAAAGTCCTTCTCCATGTCTTCTCCGAACTTCTCCCACACCCGCTGCTTTGCCTCTGTCACGGCAGAGGCTGCCGCCCTTCGGGCCCATCGGTACCTTGCAACTGCCTCTGGAGTCCTCCGGGATAACATATCCCGGAAGGACTCCTTCTTCAGTCGGACGGCTTCCCTGACCCCCGGTGTCCACCAGGGTGTTCGTGGGTTACCGCCTTGAGGCACCTAAGACCCTAAGACCGCAGCTCGCCGCCGCAGCCTCAGCAATGGAAACTTTGAACATTGTCCACTCAGGTTCAATGCCCCCAGCCTCCACAGGGATGCCCGAAAAGCTCCGCCGGAGGTGTGAATTGAAAGTCCGTCGGACAGGGCTCCTCCAGACGTTCCCAATTTAACCCGCACTACGCGTTTGGGCTTACCAGGTGTGTCCAGAGTCCTCCCCCATCCCCTGACCCAACTCAACCACCAGATGGTATCAGTTGACAGCTCTGCCCTCTCTTCACCCGAGTGTCCAAACATACGGCCTCAGATCAGATGAAACGGTTATAAAATCGATCATTGACCTTTGGCCTAGGGTGTCCGGTACCCACGTACACTTATGAGCATCCCATGTTCGAACATGGTGTTTGTGATGGACAATCCATGACTAGCACAGAAGTCCAACAACAGACAACCACTCTGGTTCATAATCGGAGCCGTTCCTCCCAATCACCGTCTCCAAGTTCTCCTCATCCACCCATGTGTGCGTTGAAATCCCCCAGCGAACTATGGAGTCCCCTACTGGAGCCCCATACAGGACTCCATACAGGTAGAAGGGCGATACTCTCCGACTCTTGTTTGGTGCATACCACAACAACAGTCAGAGTTTTCCCCCCATCACCGCAGGCCGTAGAGGCGACCCTCTCGTCCACCGGGGTAAACTCCAACGCAGCGGCGCTCAGCCGGGACTTGTGAGTATCCCCACACCCGCCCGCGCCTCACACCCTGGCAACTCCGATTAGGACGAGTCCAACCCCTATCCAGAGTATGGTTCCAGAACCGAGACTGTGCGTAGAGGTAGCCCCACCAGATCAACTGGTAGCGCTCCACCTCCCGCACAAGTTCCAGCTCCTTCCGCCACAGAGAGTGACATTCCACGTCCCCCAGAGCCAGCCTCTGCCCCCGGGTCTGGTCCGTCAACCCCTGACCTTCGCCGCCACCGTGTGGCAGCGCACCCGACCCCACTGGTTCCTCCCACAGGTGGTGGGCCCATGAGATGGAGAGAGAGTGCCACTTAGCTTTTTCGGCTGTGCCCGACCGGGCTCCGTGGCAAACCCGGCCACCAGGCGCTCGCTGACGAGCCCGCCGTCTGGGCCTGGCTCCAGACGGGGGCCCGCTCTCCTCCGGGCAGTTCCCTCGATCCCTTCCTTTCTTCCATAGGATTTGAACCATTCTTTTTGCTGGCCCCTCCCCTGAGCCCACTTGGCCATGGGAGACACTACCAGAGCACAAAGCTCCAGACAACACAGCCCTC
>NC_045740.1:27018960-27024566 GCF_008692095.1 Etheostoma spectabile | reverse complement strand
AGGTTCATAGGGACACACAAACCTCTCCACCACGATAAGGTGATGGTTCCCGGAGAAAAAAAAACTAGCTGGGCCAAAATTTATTGTAAACCTAAACTGATATGAGGACCAGGTCAAAATCTGCGAGGGACTGGGTTCTGGCCGCAGGCCTTGAGTTTGACATGTGTTCTGAGCACATTTCATTAGGTTATAAGACATCCTGTGTACAAAGTTGACATTCATTGTGATAATGCTAGACAGATAACTAAAACTCATTAAAGTCTAATATGAAAATGGCTTCTGTGCTCTGCTGTATACCTGCTGGTAGAGCTGAACGACATTAGAAGACTGTGGTATTACACATCCCTAATCACAGGTAAATTTATACATTGTGGATATAGACTATCTGCATATCAACATAAAAACATAAAATGTATCATGTTATTAATTTGGAACATAAAAAAAGAAAAGAGGGCCTTGTGGAACACCACTGAACAGATGGAGCATACTCTTTGTACTAGATAATTGTGCATATACAATATTGTCTGAAGTTGTTATCAAACCTGTTTGCACAGTTCCTTGGCTTTTGTTTCTTGCTGCTAATAGTTTAACCTTTCCTTGTGTTTCTGCTCAAAGAGAGGCGGAAAGAGGAGGAAAAGAGAAGAAAGGAGGAGGATGAGAAGAAGAAGAGGAGGGAAGAGGATGTGAAGAGGAGGAGAGAGGAGGAGGTGAAGAGGAGGAGGGAAGTTGTGGCAAGGGTCTGCAAGCAGTCCAAGGTAACATCAACCACAACTTCAGAGGAAGAGGAGTCTAACGGAGGAAGGGCCAGAGCTTCCAGAAGTAAGAAGTTCCTCAACCTGTTTTCCAACAACAGCAGTCATTACAGCGCCACTGGTTTGTATATTGTTAATTGTATATTGTATATTGTTAAGTTTAAATCAAAAATAATTGACTAATTAGGCCCCTTTGAGTTCTAGCGGTAACAATAACCAATTTAAGTTGTTTTCCGTCAAAGTTCTCCTCTGTCATTTTATTGTACTGGTGATAGACAGGAAATATGATCTAAGATTATCCGTATATGCATTGAAATACCAAAATTGACAGGCCATGAAATACATATATTTATACAGTCTTGACTAGGATTATTTATATATAGATATATACAGATATATATATATCTATATATATCTATATATAAGGTTGCTGCTGTTCTTCTGCTCCGGAAGTCTCTTAGTGAAGCCAAAGGGGTTGGAGATGAATGCCCTACGCTTGCTTGATTGCTCCTAGCCCTTCTTTCGGTGACACCCAGCTCGCCTAAGTGTGGTTAGCCTCCCCCATAAAATCTCAGTCAGGGCAGTTTTCTCCTCCTCCTTTGCTGCCTTGTACAGATGTTTCAGAGATTGTAGATCTTTTCTCAGCGGGCAGATCTTGACCTCCTGCCGGTTTGGTCGGGATGGAATAGTTGGGCCTGTTTATCTGTGATGCCAAACTGCTATGCGCCTATGCCCATTGTGAGGGTGCACGTGGAATGCAGTTTCTGATCTACAGTCCCCTTGCATGTTGACAACAGGATATTATTGAGGTCCTCATTGAACTGGTGCCAATCTTTCTTGCTAGTGGCAGGTCATTTCACCCAACGCTGTTCTGGCTTTCTGCTTTGCTTTTTTTGCTGGCTTTCAGAGGCTGGTGCTGCTAAGAGGTTCCGGACGGTGTGGTGTGGCTACTGGGTACTGCCCCTGTGCATTACTGCATTCACCCACCCTTAAGGCAGGCCATCAATGTCTGATGGATTTTCCGACCTGTCAGATTTTTGCAAACCTTGCCGCGGATACAGTACATATTGTGCTTCTTGTTGGTTGTCTGCTTGCTTGGGTCATAGCCTGAAAGTCTTTCCAATTGGGATTCTCAGTTTCCCCCCCTCTCGGGAATCCTTGGGGGTATTTTTCCGAAGGGTTTTTTGTAGCTTGCTTAGGTGCTCCTTTACATTAGCTGCAGTTTGGACTGCTAACCCGTACTGCCTCAGGTGCCGTCGTTCCACTCTGTCAGCTGTCACTTCAGCCGTTGCCGTACTATTCATGTGCGTCTTCCGGTCTTTCCCGAAGCCTGAAGTTAAAGTTCTAACATACACTGCCAGTTCTGACAAAGGAGATGGTATGCTTGGAGGGAGGCTGATTAATGCTCTGAATTGCTGTGGTAATTGTATCTGCCAGAGCCCTGAGGACCAGATCATGACGCCAGCGATACTGCCCATCCGCCAAAGCCTTTGGACAGAAACTAGGGATAAACTCCAGTGTTCCACCTCTTTGGCACAGTTGGCCTAGTGGAGAGTCTACCAAGCCCCAACAGTGTAGGTTGGATGGGCTAGGTAGAAGGCTGTACACCAAACTGATGAGGCAGTGGTTCAGAGCTCCACAGATGATTGAGATCTATTATGATTCTTTCATCCAGCACCTCCTGGTGTGAACATCCTCTAGGGCTGAGAGTTCACATCGGACTACAGGACCAGATATTCCCTCTTAGTCTTCATTCACTTTGCTACGTTTACACCTTGCATTGACACTGCTCTGGCTTTTCTGAGCCCCTAAACCGGAGACATTTGAAAACACTTCTGACCCCGTTTTTGTTTGGAATCTGCAGGTTTGTGTTGCATTCTCAATGGCCGAAAACGGAGACCTTTGGCAACACCCCGGCACGCATGCCCAGTAGACGAATGAATGTTTATTAGTAATGTGGTTTAGATATATGTTAGTTTAAATGGAGAGTAGGCTAGTTCTTCTACTGGAGCTAAAAACATTTGTGTGCACGGAGTTGCTTTTTGCTCAAAACTCTGATTAAAAACCAAAACGTTGCAGTGCAAATGTAGCCTTAGTGCTGATGACTTCTGGCGTTGATTTCTGTAGTATCAACCTTTTCAATGGAATTGCATTGCAAGGCAGCAGTTAGGGTTGTTGTTAAGTTCCTGTCAACTGATGTCATTCACATACAGGGCCTGAAGTTAACTTTTTTGACTACCTGCCACAGTGGCAGGTGGATTTAAAAATTGCTGTGTCTCTATGATCCTATCCTGTCCTATTTATGGTAGCCTACTTGTGGACACCGCGCCGTCATCACTTGCTGTAGTAGGGGGGCCCATCTTGATCATCCAGCCTAAAGGCATAATGTCCTATCCGGAGCTGGGACACACATTCATACGGTTTGAGAAAGTACTTCAACCTTTCATTGCACCTACAATAATGTAGATGTTATGTTTTGTGTGTGTGTGTGTGTGTGTGTGTGCAGCAACCCTGCCCATTGCAGCGAGCCAACAGGATTGAAACAGCAGCAACTTTTAGCGACTTTATAGTGAAAGAACGTTACAGCGTTAAACGTTACACCAATTGCAAAATTTACTCTCATTTGACAGGTGGTCGGGTGCTAATTTCAGTTCCTGTTCACATACACTGCAACCAAGGAACCTTATAAACGTTTGTTTTCTGGACCGTAACAGGAAATAAACTTGAATACATTTGGAATGCTTATGTCAGAATGATACAGACATTATTTCCCGGATGTGATGTTGAGGCTCTTACTTTTTTTTATTATTTCCAATGCAGACGATACAACCCCAAGTCACAGAAATATTTATTTGCAATGGACTAATATTATCATACAACCTCTGTGTTTGGCAACATTTTTACTTTACAAATTACAGACATGGCATTTGCACGTGATAGAGATCACAGACAACCACTGCAGTTATTGCAAAGTGTCAGTCCAAATTGGATCACTTGACTTTTTTCATTACAGGCTGATATGACAAAGAAATACAGATCATTATGAGTGTAACATCAATGCTGTATCATTCAGGTGCTGGGTCATTTGGTGTGTTCTCCTGTGTTTTGGACGGAGTGGAGAGACAACAAAGCCACAGAGCTACCTACAGGTTAAAACATATGAACATACGCAAAGTAATTGGGACAGGTCCAAATAAACACATTAGACTAAAATCTGTATTTTTTATGCCCACTTTTAGGTTTGTCCCTCGTCATGCAGATGAGCTTTACCTAGAGACAGATGACCCAGTGTTAATGCTGAACCAGTCTGAGGACCTGTGGTGTCAGGGTTACAACATGAGGACTGGAGCGACCGGCATCTTCCCTGCCTTCTATGCTGTCAAGCTGGCCAAAGAATATGACCAAGGTACATTGCAAAAAACTGGAATGTAAAAACTGAATACCACCATTATCAGCAACATTTAAAATTTAAGATTTCTTTTTGTTCTCCATTCTTCTCACAGTCCAGAAAGATGGCTGGGTAGAGCAGTTCCAGGGGCGGTTCCTGGGTTCAGTACAGGTCCCGATCCACAAGGGCAACGACATGCTTTGTGCTGCGATGCAGAAGGTGCAAACGGACACTGTACAACAGAACCATACCATGAAAGCTGATTATCAGTCATATAGGGGCAGGGTGTAACCAAAAAAAAGCTAATTGCAGGAAAGTATTAATGCATTTGAACCTGTCCTTTTACGTTTTAATATGGCTAGGTTTATACTGATGTCTTTTATTTTTAGGTTGGCCTATCAAATAAATGAAATGGGGCGTTCACAGGAACCCACAAACAAACTCACAGAGTATTAGCACCAAACTTTTTAACTTCTTTCAGCTAATGTCATAGTGAACAGTTGAACATTGAGCATTTATCAGCTAAAGAGACATTTTTTTTCACATTTGACAGAGCTAAATGGAGAGTGAATATTGGACACAAACACAACTCCAAGATGTTAAGGTTGCTCTATTTGAGCTGAATGTGTAAAAGCAACTGTTTGTCTCAAATGAGTTTTTGATTGTGTCTTGAAGTAGCAGGGATCATGAAAATTGTTGTCTTTATAGGGGGTAGCCCAGCGCTGTTATACATGGTCAAAATGATCACAGGCTAAAATTCTTTAATCAGTGTATTAAACATTAAAATATTACCATAAACGTTATCTTGGTGACTAGCATGAACCTCTTGTCACATCGTAGCAGTAGAACATGGGACAGGACTGGACTGAAAGGTGGCTCCTGAGTGCACTTATTTTTCTATCTAACTTTTCTCCACAAAGTTGAACCCTTTTCTAAGTAAGTGTTGCTTGGTAAAAAAAAAAGAATAATTTGGAAAATGAATAGGTAAATCGCAAAGTTGATCCAACAGGGTGACAGAAAACGACCAAACTGACTTGACAAAAAATAGGAAGCGCTATCAGAAGATTACTGGGCTATCTGGCCTCATTCAGTCTAAAATCAATATTAAAATCATGGTTGGTCCTCACTAGGTAGGCTTGGAATAGTTTATTCAGAATAGTCATGTAACAGCATTTAGACCACACATAGAAAACAACCTAACAACGGATTGACAACATGCTAACAATGCGTTGACAACACATTGCCAACATTTTGATTTTGCATGATTCTGAGCCATTTGGCCCCTGGTCCAGTTTGAATGGGTGAGTGTCATAAGTTCCCAAATTGTTGCTGAGCAGTAGGGTTAAACCAATGCTGTCTGCCTGGGGGGGTTGCCTACAATTACTTAAAGGTCCCATGACATGGTGCTTTTTGGATGTTTTTATATAGACCTTAGTGGCCCCCTAATACCATATCTGAAGTCTCTT
>NC_045740.1:27018801-27018950 GCF_008692095.1 Etheostoma spectabile | reverse complement strand
CTTAGTGGTCCCCTAATACCATATCTGAGGTCTCCATCCCAAAATTCAGCCTTGGTGCAGAATTACAGCCACTAGATTCCAGATCGGCCCATTAGAGCTTTCATTTTCTCGAAGTCAGAGCAGGATACCCAGGGCTCGGTTTACACCTA
>NC_045740.1:27012695-27018791 GCF_008692095.1 Etheostoma spectabile | reverse complement strand
TAGCCACTGGGGGACCATAGACAGGCTGGGGGAACTCATTTGAATGTTAAAAAAACTCATAAAGTGAAATGTTCATGGACCTTCTTTCCCCTTTTCTTCCTTTTTATGTAGTTTATAAAACTTAAATATTTAGATTGCAGTTTTATATATAACAAAACCAAGACTGGCATAACACTACAGACCAGCCTAAAATATCTTTGGCTAAACCTGGTCATGTATGTTTAATGACTAACTCACTGATTATTTGTGTGAACAGGTGGCGTGTAACAGGCGGTTAGCAGGGCAGCCTCCTTCAACCTGTGTGCTGGAGGTCAGTGTGAAAGGTGTGAAGATCAGTGTCCAAGACCAGTGTCACTCTGCTCATAGGGTACGTGCACTGCTGTATCTACACATACACACACCTACTTTCCCTCCTTCGTAAGTGTCACAACTTTTCAAATCCAGCTGGTAGAATCTGGCAGCAGGTTACGATGACGGTACAAACAAGATACTTTGCTGTAGTTAGGTTTATAGTGCTTTAGTGTCAATTAGCAGTAACTACAAGAAAAAAAGGGCTGGACCTGTAGTCGAAAATGTATCGATTTTAAAATTCTGAAGCTGTTATCAGCGTATTTTTCCTATGACGATAATTTCAATAATTGATTTCTGTTGGTAGGCCTACTTTCTCCATAAAAATATTGTACCGCGTGTGCAGGGTCATTATTTAACATTCACCAGTCGCCAAATACTGGTGCACACACCTGACACCAGCCAATACATTCTGTTTGCTGACAGCTAGCGGTTAATTCAGGCTAATTAATTAGCTAGTAAGTGGCAATTTTTCTCAGTTCACCCATACGGGTGGCACTGATACACTTGCTGCATTTCGTAGGCTGTAGGCTTGTACCGGGGTATTGTCGAAGACATTCAGCCACTTTCCTGAAACCGCTATCGGGACTGAAAAGTCCACAGCGGCCTGCGTATGTGTATGTCCGAGCCTATGTGCAGTGCCTCCACCCGCAGGTTGTAAGCTGTGTGTCTGCCTGGTATAGACCTACTCTCGGACGGCCGATTTAACTCGCCGGCCCCCATTGATCTCCACAAGCAACTTGCGGGATCAAAAGTTTGGACTAACATGCTAACTTAAGCAGTTGAGAAATAGATTGTATAGCCTATTTACATTTTTATCATGCAAAAGACAAAAAATATTTCAAAACGCAGTGTTTGTCGTCGAATCACAACAGCAACAGTTAGCGAGGTAAAATGTGCAATTAATCAGGATTTCAATTTTAGGTCATATCGTGTAGCCCTAATGTCTACTCTGCCAGTTTGGATAAATAATCCATGTGGAAGTTCATGATTTACATCATTCAAACTTTACATTTTTCTCTTTGTGTCCGTCTCTTTCAGGGGGACCAGTGTTTCCACTTCTTCCAGTTGAAGAACATCTCATTCTGTGGCTGTCATCCAAAACACAGCAAGTGAGTCAGATTAAGGGATTATTTGACCTAATCGATTCCCACACTTGTACGGGAAATGCATTAGTATATTAAAGTGTACCTATTCTCACAGTCTGTTATGTGCCATTATATTTCGATGACTGATGTAAAGATCACAAATGTAAGCATAGTGCTCTGTCTATTACAGCAGGTTTGCCTCACCAAATATTTGTAAATAAACTTCTAAAGTGTAAGGATCCTGAGTAATACTAATTACTGCACTACAGGTATTTTGGTATCATCACCAAACACCCTGACCAAGAGCGCTTTGCCTGTCATGTGATGATGTCAGAGACAACACTACATCCTCTGGCTGAGTCTGTAGGGTAAGACCTATTTGTCTTGTGTTCTGTATTATATTCTATTGAATATTTCATACATATTTTCTGACTTTTACAATTAAATACACATTTCTGCTCAGGACCAATGGCGGAAAGTAACTAATTGCAATTATTCAAGTACTCTGCTTTGTACTCTATTACACTTGAAAATGGAAATACTGTACAAGCTCCACATTAGATATTAACTTTAAAGCTAAATCATACTTTGCTTAAGATTTTTCATACAAAAGGTGAGATTAACTATGAAACTTAAACAATGTAATGAAATGTTTAATCAAATTCTTGACAATGTGCAGCATTTACAATTTCTGTTGGCTCTGGGTCCTTTTGCTTGTATTACAAAGATCTCCCCCCTCTCAAACTCAATTGTAAAACTAGACAGTACTAAACAAATATTAACCAAGATTCTGTTACCGTATTGCTTATTTCTTTCCTCAAATGTTTTCAGAAACATTTAATGCACTATTTGGCTGAACTAGGAGATTGTTACCAGCCAGGTGTCTTATTGGTTCGGTGACACGCTCGCATTACATTACCAACCAGGAGGAGCGTTTATTGGTACAATGCAGCGCATTGCATTGTGGTAATTGTGGATTTCCTAGGGAGGGAGAGAGGAGAGACAATGACACAATTTTGCATGTCTCCATCCAATTTCATTTTATTTAGCTTTTCCTTTAATGGTCATTCAGACTTACTGTCTTCTTCAACAAGGATAGGCTGTCATACATATCTAATTCTCTTCTCTGGTGTCCCACAGGAGGGCATTCCAGCAGTATTATAAGGAAAACGTTGGCTACTCCTGTCCCACTGAAGACATCTTCATTGAATAACACCCCTCCCGCATCCACAATATGTACTGAATACTCACTATGTGCATGTAAGCCTGGTCTTACACAGCGAACTGGACCACTGATTTATCCTTATCAGAGTACTTGCATGGTGGATTTCCTTTCTAACCTGCATCCAGTGATACAGCGAGCTTTCCCTTTCCTTTGGCCATGTGCCAATATTAATACCTCTATGGATGGATAGGATCACATGAAATATTCTATACACTGGGAACAAATGTAACATAAACTTACCCAAATTCAAATACACATATCCGATATTGATATATTTTATGGGTTAAAATTACTTGTATGTAACTACACGTAGATATTGACTGTAAAACCATATAAACAGCCTTTATGACTATGAAGTTAATTTAAGGACAGAATGTTTATATCATCCTTTTTTTTTAAACTTGCAGCCAGTGCTGAAATAAATAATAATTTACCAGTGACAGTTTTGGTAACTGATCAACCAGTTGAGTCATGTATCAAAAAACAAGAGTTATCAGCCACATTAGCAGCTCTGTGAGTCTGTAAATGCCAATTTCATCATGCCAAGATGTGCACAATGGCAGTGTTTACCATGTGAGCAACTACCACTTGTTAATTAGCAATTGAAAGACAAAGTACAGCTGAGGCTAATGGAAATCTCGTTAGTTTGCAGGTATCTGACCATAAACCAAGATCCGGATCGCCAAAGCTGTCACACTTTATCCTGCAGGGAACATGAATGTCTGTAAAAGAGTTCATGTCAGGCTATCTAATTTTTGTCAAGATATTTTAGAAAAAATGTTGGACACTGACATCTGGAAAGCCACTCTATACAGATAACAATCAAAAAGCTGAACATTAATGGTTATTACTGTTTTTTTCTTTCATATAATTCCGTGTTCACACAAGTTAAACAATTTAAAGACATCACATTAGGATGTGGGAACTTGATGATAAGCCTTTGCCATTATTTGTGACATTTAATACACTAACTGATTGGTCAGTAAAGTAAAAAAACAAAATAAATTCAATTCAAAAAGGTTTCTGGCAATAATACTTAAATCTTTAATTTATTGTCATATTTGATGTCACGGCATGATGAATGCACTTAAATGAAAATAATCCATATCTGCTTGAGTTCTAGTTTGTATACTGTTAAGTTAAACGTTAAGCATACTAAATACATTCAAAAAAAGTTCTCAATCTTTGATTTCAGCTTGTAAAAACTATAACCAGTATGTTGAATAAAAGGAAAATGTATCTAGAAGTCTTGCATAGGAGGTAAAGTGGCAAAACCTAGCAAGTTGTGAGATTTGTATTTTATATATCTATTTTACCTATCTAAATGATTAAGTGGGAGTGCAATGGAGAAGAGCATCACCATTACTTAACAGTAATCTTTTTTAACAAAATGAAATTCTAAAGTTCAATATACATAGGTCAGCCATGTTAGTGATCATGAGCAGTGTGCTTACTTGGATAAGCAAGTAGCCACTGGCTGTTGAAGTCAACAAACTAGAATTCCAGTTACAGATATTTCCATGAGTATTGCAGCTTGAGCTTGAACTTCAGTGTCAAATAATGTCAAACCAGTTTCAGGTGAGACACAAATTTCAATTTTACATTTAAGAGATGGCCTGTAATCAAGGAATCGAACCAAACCAACCTGGTCAACCCAACCATACTTACCACAAACACCCTTAAGATATGAAAATCTAAGAACAAAGCAAAACTGCATGTTTATAATAAGAGGGTTAATGTTCTGTCTTTAAATTAACTTCATCCTTGACTCTACAGTAAATAAGGGCTTCTCAAGTCTCCCCCAACAGTTTAAAAGACTTTTTATTATTCGCACAGAAAAGGACAGACTGATGTTTCCGAAATATAAAAAAGATATATAAAAGAAAGTATTATTCTGTATTATATAAACCCCAGACTTGACAATCTACTATTGAAGACCTTTGGAGGTGCTGTTGAGGTGCCTAATTTCTCCATTTGCTGCTTGATGTTTCTTTTCTTCCAAATGTGGTTCCAACTACAAACCCTTTGTGCCGGGCTTCTCTGGTTGAAAGATTCCATATTTTTCCTTTAACTCTGTGTAATAACAAGGCCCAAATGAGGCTGTGCAATTTAGTATGTGTGCAAAAGAACAGACTGGTGAGATGTTGGATCACTGTACAGTCATGTCCATGTCTGTCCACATTATTCGCCTCAGACTTCATTTGCATTGGCTGCTCAAAACTAGGACCAAAGTTGGGGTCAAGTCAATATGGAAATACTTACTTCTAGTAAGGCAGAGGATTTGTTTCCAGTTTTTTTCGTCTTGTATTTTTAAAAGGAAATACTGAACATGGCTTCTAAAGACTTACCTTCACAAACTGACTCACAATCTGACTTGCTTATATTAACAAAGAGAACTCATTTCTTGTTTTTGTCAATCCACAATGTCTGCCGGATATGTAAAGAGACAAATATTTGCTAATAAGTTTTAAGATCCAGGATATGAAAATGTGGACTGGGATTTCCACTCTTTTGGAATATCTTTGCACAAGCAGTTGAACTTTATATTATAATAGTATAAACCAATTTGAGCAGGTAAAGTCAATGGAAATGAAGCCTGAAATATTTTGTGTTCAAAAAACAGTGCCTATTTTTTCTGATGTAGTGATTATGACTGTCCTCTGTATTAACTGTTGACTTCAGATGTCTCCAATCACAGAATCTAAATATATACAACAGCCATTCTCATTTTTATGAGTAGTCTTGTAGCTGGATTTGACTTGGTACACCTAGATGGCTGTCATGGAATATTAAAAAATGTAACTGGGACCCCAAAGACCTGAAATTAGGCCAACCAAGGTTTACCTGGTACATGTAGTTGGTGCTTTCCGTCAGTCAGTCAGTCATTGTGCTTTAATGCAGTTTGAATGATTACATATTTAGTTTATGATTGTTTAATGTTTTGGTGAGATTTTGCACATCTGTGTGTGAATAGAAATCATTAATATGATAATAGTTAACATTGGTACTAGCAGTATTAAAGTTATAGTGCATAGTTTCTGTCGCCCCCATGTGGAATTCTTAATAATGACAACAGCACTGTTGCATCCACATGATACAAGCCTTCCGTGGTTGCTCACGCCCCCCCCATGTAACGGGCATTGATATAAAAAAAGTTACGCACTAAAGCTTAGTTTTATAGTTTTAGCTGAGGTTTTTGTGAAGGAGTTATTGTCCCATGATCTTGCTGCTTTTGTAGCCTAGGGAGGATGGAAATGCAGGGCGAAATGCTAAACACTTGAATATTTTGGCATGAAAATGGTTAAAGATACTTAAACATCTATATAAGGCATGCAGCCTCTTTCTGAAAATATTGGTATTTATCTGCAAAAACTGTTTCAGCTGAACCCTTAACATAGGTCAACACTCTTCTTTTTTTTTTTTTTTTACTGAAAA
>NC_045740.1:27009770-27012685 GCF_008692095.1 Etheostoma spectabile | reverse complement strand
TTTCCGACAGCCATTGTCTTAATTGTCACTGAATTCATAACATGTAACAGAAATGTTAATGTTGGATTACAGATTTCAGATTCAAAGTCTTGCTTGATTTTTCCTACAGCAGCACACTAAAGTGGATTAAAATCAATGGCACCCTGAAAGAAAGAGAAAGACTACCGCCCTCATTTATCAACCTAACGTAGAAACCAGCGCAGATGTGAGCGCAGAAATCATCTTACAACAGGCTTCACGTGGGATTCATGAAACGAACGTATCACACCAATCAGAGTGTAACAATGGTCGTACATTGATATATGCAGCGGCTGGAAAAGATCGTAATTTAAATATCACGGTTTTGAGGCCTCGCCCCTACAATTCACGACAAGGCGAGACGTATCCGGCTAAGAAGCGGCACTTTTCAGAGGTGGAGATTAAAACACTGATATCTCTGGTTCATTTGCACTAACATGGGTAATATTTGGCCTGAAAACTGGTATTGAAGGCTGTAGAACTTTAATAAAACTTTTTAAAAAAAGAAAAAAGAATGCGGAATAGAAAGAGATCCCTAATGAGGTCAACAGTGTTGCTGTAGTAAATCGGCACCAATCTCCAGCTGAAGTTTATTTAATTCATACATCATTGACAAATCTGCTATACTCCTAATAGTAATATGCAGGCTTATATTGCAAACTGTTAGGCCTACATGGTGTACCTATATTTAAATAAACACACAGTAGGAGGGTGTATGTCTTTTTCATGAGTCAGAGCCAGGCAACGGTAATAAATAAAAAATGTTGTGCATCGTCATGTTTCCCGTATTGAATATCATTGCCAAACATAATACTATACCTTTTAAAAATGAGGAGTAATATCCTGTCTCCTTGGTAAAGCCCCCAGTTGGGGCTGTGCTGGACACTGCTCTCTAGGCATGGGGTCAGCTGGCTCCATCACTAGATTTCTGGAACCCTGTTTTCCTGCGCAATGTTGTGCAGAACCCCACAGGCTAAAACAATGTCATAGACTTTTTCTGGCGTATATAGTAGGGTCCCCCCCGCTGATCTGCCCCCCCGTGGCCTGTGTGTGTAGGCACTGTTGCTTGGCTCATCGAGGTCTTCTAAAAGAGCCAGACCCGCCATTGCCGATAAGTGATCAACTGATGACTTCTCCTTCTCCTGGGGGATTTGGCGTTGGATCTGGCCTTGCTTTGCGTAGGAATCGGTGTACGCCTATCCTACACCTGTCTTAGGTTGTACACACGTTTCATAAATGAGGGCCTACGTCCTCGTGTGTGTCTTATCCGCCACATGTTCATTTCCATGCCAGCCATCCAAGGTGCACCACAGGAAGTTGTTCTGAAAGTGTCCTTTCTATGTATTCCACTATTGTGATTCTAAAACCCATGGGGATCTACTGTACATGACTCATCAATATAGCTTATATCCTGTATAGATATTGTATGTTTGTATATATGTTATTATTGTATGCTGTTGGTTTGAACAAAACCTGGGTGTAACACCGCATGATATCGATGTTGTTTAATGATGACACAGAAGATGCACAGATTGGTGATGATGATGGTGGTTATTGTCAATAAATCACATTTACAACTACACTTAAACTAACTATATTACAATTTTTTTATGATCATAAATGACCTGTAACAGCAAACAAGACATAAGGAGAAAAGAACGCTATTTTTAAATAGTTTTTATAGTTTTTTATAGTTTGTCTAATTTTTTCAGCAAAGTCACAAAATTATTTTTTGCAAGTAGACGGCACTACAGAGCACACATTCTGACTGGTCACAGATTTCGGTGTAACACCGGAAAAGCCTGTGTTATTATTTCCAGCCAGGTAAAAGGTAGCAGTAGATTTTTTTATGACATTTTTTATGAAGTTTTCTGTTGTAGTTATGGCTGATACTGGGAAAGGGGATCTCAGAAAAGAAGGAAATTCAACAAAGAACAAAAGTTGTAAAAACACTACCGCTTTTGTCCAAAGTGTGCACTAGAATCAACACAAATTGAAAGTTACAAATAGTCATTGGTGCAGTCTACTTGATACGCAGGTAGACGAAGTACACCTACTAAAGAATCTCCCGGATTCCCATATACCCACTTAAGAAAGGGGAATGATACCCAACAACATAGTTTGGTGACAGAACTTTCACTTCAGATATTTGTATGCACATGTCTTTGTAATTGTAATTGCATAAAAGTGTATCAAAATGCAGGAAATGAAGTCTTTGATGCTCAAAATAACCCTGGGAGAGGAAACCCAGACCCCACACTTTGGACTCCAGGATTCTGAGGACTATGGTTACCTGCTCCTCAAATCTCTGCAGGGTAAATCTAGACAACTAGCTAGATCTGTCCAATCTGAGTTTTCTGTTGCACGACTATAACAACTTTTTAATGTGCACATGTTGCACCAAAACAAGTTCCTTCTAGATGCTATTTCGCAGCGACACCGCGGCTCCGTGCGGCGCTCAGCGAAGCTTGCCTTCCTTCACGCATGCTTTATCAAAACAAGTTCTTCGGGTCACCGGTGTCCCTCACATACTATGTGAAGTCATTTCACCTGAACCGGCGGGGGCCTCGCCCTTTGGGGTCCCAGAGACCCTTCCTGCTGTCGAACGCGTTCCCACTACCCCTCATGTTGTCCTCCGGGGTCCCAGAGACCCGTCCTGCAGTTAAACACATTTCCTGCTTGCCTCATCTCATGCTCCCAAAGACACATTCTAGGAGCAATTTGTATTCACCTTTTTAGTTAGGTTAATTTAGTTATTTATTTCCGCCACTTGGGGGAGTATTGCACTGGGTGTGGCATGTCACTGAGAATTAGGTATATTTACAGGTGTGGTTATCAGTGAGGGAAAGGTGTGGATGGTGTTGGAGCTAAATCCTGCTCCATTCTCAGGGTTCAGT
>NC_045740.1:27009537-27009760 GCF_008692095.1 Etheostoma spectabile | reverse complement strand
TCAGAATCTCAGATGTTGATGTGTGAATCCTTTTTATTACACAGGATATCCTGAGACAAAGTTGGATCAAGCTATCACAGCTCTCCCCTTACTTTGTCTGGCTCTTTGGCTCTTGGACCCCTAGTCTTGTCCACAAAGGGGGGGTTCTCCAGGTCACAGTGGTGTGATGTGTCTGTGTGCTTATTTCGTTATCTTTTCAGTTGGAATGTGACTGAAAGTTTAT
>NC_045740.1:27009384-27009524 GCF_008692095.1 Etheostoma spectabile | reverse complement strand
GGACTTGCAGAGCAAAAGATCAGTGGACGTAAAAGTGGGACTGAAACCTGATTCAGGAAGCGTCCCTAACAATCAATTCTACTTCTGACACATTTAGGAGAGCTGGATTGTAACGGAATGTACCAGAACATCTTATGTTA
>NC_045740.1:27009266-27009374 GCF_008692095.1 Etheostoma spectabile | reverse complement strand
TATTGCAAAACAACTTAATGCATGAACAACATGTCTTCATTTATTAATACTTTGCCTTTTAGCTTAAATGTATAATGCAAATCACACACAATGTTTAAGCACATATAA
>NC_045740.1:27009091-27009242 GCF_008692095.1 Etheostoma spectabile | reverse complement strand
TTAATTTTGCGTTACATGACCCATTTCTTCTGTAAAGCCGTGCCTATGTTGGCTCTCTCCTCTACTCTCTGTCGTCTACTCTCCGCGCAGCCCCGCCACACAGCGGCCACCGGTCCACACTTCCGACATTTGTCTACAGTTTTAATTTTTT
>NC_045740.1:27008614-27009081 GCF_008692095.1 Etheostoma spectabile | reverse complement strand
GCTGTATATCGTTAAATATGAGGGGCAAACCTGTATTTGTACAATCGTGAGAATAATCGTGATCAAAATTTTGATCAAAATAATCGTGGTTATCCTTTTGGCCATAATCGTGCAGCCCTACTCTGATGTGCCTTCTCAATGGCACACCTGATCTGAAGCTACCATGTGAGGGAGTCTGAAATGTGGATGCCTAAGAATTTAAACGTGTTGACAATTTCAACTGGAGAGTTAATCACATAGACAGGTGTATGTGTGAGTTTGTTCTATAATCTATCCTAAAATCTATAATAACCTCCTTAGTTTTTTCCACATTAAGGGACAGATTATTTCTGCGGCACCACATGATCAAGTTACTCACCTCACCCCTGTAGGCAGTTTCATTATTGCTGTCAATGAGTCCTATCACAGTAGTATCATCTGCAAATTTCACAATACTATTAGGCAAAGTCCATGTCTTGTAATGTAAT
>NC_045740.1:27008533-27008604 GCF_008692095.1 Etheostoma spectabile | reverse complement strand
TAAAATGTTAAATTCACCCTGAACCAGCAACATTCATTGGCCGTGTATAAAGGTACAACTTGTTGTTGTAT
>NC_045740.1:27008445-27008523 GCF_008692095.1 Etheostoma spectabile | reverse complement strand
GGGGGAGCTGTGGATCTTTATACATATGATTGTTTTGTGAAAAGGAATGAAATGTAGTCTGGTTAGGCTGAAATCAGC
>NC_045740.1:27008262-27008435 GCF_008692095.1 Etheostoma spectabile | reverse complement strand
ACTATCTACACACTCTCTACACTAGAAGACTATGTGTTGTTGCCAACAAAGCCCAGCAGAGCGGCATTGTTCTACCCAGAAACCTCCTATTCAACAGATTTAAATTGTTTGATCACATGCAGATAAACTACAGACTGTCTCTTTGATACCACTTACCAATACCAGTTTTGATT
>NC_045740.1:27007951-27008252 GCF_008692095.1 Etheostoma spectabile | reverse complement strand
GGGTGAAATGAATGTGAACATGTTGGTATTGTATTCTTCTCCAGTGCTAAAGTGATCGGCTTGGCTCCAAACCATGGCATACAGGTGAATCTCAAAAAATTAGCATATGGTGCAAAAGTTCATTCATTTCAGTAATTCAACTTAAAAGGTGAAACTAATATATTATATAGACTCATTACATGCAAAGTGAGATATTTCAAGCCTTTATTTGATATCATTTTGATGATTATGGCGTACATCTTATGAAAACCCCAACTTCAAAATCTCCTAAAAGTAGCATATTACATGAAATCAATAAAAA
>NC_045740.1:27007730-27007941 GCF_008692095.1 Etheostoma spectabile | reverse complement strand
AAGACAGAAATGTCAGCCCTCTGAAAAATATAATCATGCATATGCACTCAGTACTTTGTTTGGGCCCCTTTTGCAGGAAGTACTCAATGCGGCGTGGCATGGATGCTGTCAGCCTGTGGCACTGCTGAGGTGTTATGGAAGACCAGGATGCTGCAATAGCGGCCTTCAGCTCTTCTGCATTGTTCGGTCTCATGTCTTTCATCTTTCTCTT
>NC_045740.1:27006528-27007710 GCF_008692095.1 Etheostoma spectabile | reverse complement strand
CTATGGGGTTCAGGTCAGGAGAGTTTGCGGGCCAATCAAGCACAGTAATCCCATGGTCCTTGAACCAGGTCATCTGCTGGTGTTGGTCCACTGTGGTTTATTAAGTCTAGAGTCAGCGCAGCCGTCTACCAGGACATTTTAGAGTACTTTATGCTTCCCTCAGCAGTTGAGCTTTATGGAGATGCTGACTTCATTTTTCAGCAGGACATGGCACCTGCCCACACGGCCAAAAGTACCAAAACCTGGTTAAATGACCATGGGATTACTGTTCTTGATTGACCTGAACATGTCCGTTCAACAGGCACGCCAAAATTCATGGAAAGGCCATAAGCAAACTGACAGCTAGGTATGGAAAGCGAAACCGTTCAAATACACGTGATTTCTCACACGTAATCAACACGAGAACAACACGTAAACAACGCGCAAACAGCGCGCAAAATACACGTAAACAACGCGTTGATTTTTCACATGTTAACAACACGTAAAATACACGTAAACAACACGTAAATGACGCGTAAATGACGTGTAAACAGCACGTAGACAACGCGTAGACAACTTGTTGTTTACGTGTTAATTTCATTTGAATTTGAGCCATTTGCTCACTACTCCATTTTGAATGGGTGAGCGTCCTAAGCTCCCATTGGCTGCTGAGCAGTAGGGTTAAACCATTTCTGTAAGCCTGGGGAGGGGGTTGCCTGCCAACATTCAACATGCAAAGGATCCTCTCACTTCTTTTCTTTCTCTTTTCTTCTTATTTGTTTAGCTTTTAAAAAAATTATAATATTAAGTTAAACTCAATAAATTTACTATTATATAAAAAAATATTTTCTTCGAGATAACAGTACCACCTTTTGCTCCACTGCCGCCTTTTTGGGGACATTCCAGCTTTTACACCATCAATTAAACTTTCCAATCCCAGCAGATTGTTGTAGGGGCATGGTTGCGTTATGCCAAAAGATTTTTCAGTTGCATTGCAAGGGAGGCACAATTGATTGTAGCATTTTGTTCTTCTTTCTTGCACATATTGTACTGTGGTTCCTGGTTATTTAGCTGTTGTATGTTTTTTTCTGTACAAGCTTTTATTTTACCATTTCTAGTCATTGCCATTATCTTTATTGTGACAACTACTGCCACTATTTATCACACCCCCAACCAGCACCATCAAACACCGCCTAAAAACCT
>NC_045740.1:27006328-27006518 GCF_008692095.1 Etheostoma spectabile | reverse complement strand
TGTTTCTCCCTAAATGGAGTTTTTCCTCACCACTATCGCCCTAAATGCTTTCTCTTGGCGTAAGTACTGGAATTGTTGTGTCCTTGTAAATTATAGAGAATATATAGTATAGAGTCTAGACCTTCTCTATCTGTATACTGTGCTGAGATAACTCTTTTGATTTGATACTATAAATAAAATTGAATTGAAT
>NC_045740.1:27005978-27006318 GCF_008692095.1 Etheostoma spectabile | reverse complement strand
GCAATTGGCTAGTGTGAACAAACTATGAGAAAGACATGTTTTGTTGAATCTATAGTGTAGATAGATAGTTAGATAGCCTTTATTAAAGGGTAAGTACTTTAGTCTTTTTTTATCTGGACCCTATTTTTCTATGTTTTTGTGTGTAACCCTTTAGAGTTACCCAACGTAACCCTAAACAAAAACATATAAATTAGTATTTTACAGCTCAAAAGCACAACCCACTGATGTTCCTTTACATTGTTGGACGAAAACTCCAATAAAGAAGTAGTAGTTCATTTAAATACCAATGCAGAAAAAATAAATGTACTGGGTAGTGCTTCCTTAGTGCTGCCTTTTAGAT
>NC_045740.1:27005178-27005968 GCF_008692095.1 Etheostoma spectabile | reverse complement strand
ACTCCAGAGCCTCAGAGCCTCAGGATACCTACATTATACTTCATCAGATTAACTGACTGAACAGGTGTAAGTCTGTTGCAGGCAGCTTAATTGCTTCTTAACCATGGTGTTGTCGTCCTTTTTGTGTATACAACACTTTTCCACCGGGTAAAAAATGACCCGCCTTAACTTAACCCCTGAAATAAAACAGCTTACTGTAATTGTGAATGCCAAGTCTTAGGATGAAGAAACAACCTGTTATTGATCACAAAATGTGGGAGTGTCTGAATTTTTCCTCTTCTCAACAAAAAAAGACTACATTTAGTTAGTGAAGACACTAGTTGTTTTTACACAAGCTCTGTCATTATGTTTTTCTTTACTAAAGTTGAGATTTATTATAAATTATATTATTTTTTAAGGTGCTGCATATGTGGTTAAGAATATTTTTGTATCAAGTAGGAGGCCTACTTGTGGATCTCTGCATCCCAAAGACTAGATCCAGCCTTGACTCAGGACCTGTGTGTGTGGTGTGTGTGTGTGTGTGTGTGTGTGTGTGTGTGGTGGTGTGTGTGTGTGTGTGTGTGTGGGTGTTGTTCAAACGTCAGGTGCCCAAACCACTCCCTCCCGTCCAGCCTGGTATGTCCTCCACCATTGGCCCTCCGCTCTGTGCCTCAGCCAGCATGTCCATTACTCCTCTAACATTATACATTGTTTCATTATATTGTAGCAAGCCAGAGTAAACCTTACATATTATCATTACTATTGATTATTTACTTATATTGAATGAATGCTTTTTGTGTTCAATATGTTT
>NC_045740.1:27004884-27005168 GCF_008692095.1 Etheostoma spectabile | reverse complement strand
ATAACAGTGTATCAAATGAGATTGTAAAAACGTTTTGACAATGTGAAAAGATGCCGCTCAAAGCGCAGAGCCTACAGGGAATTATGGCCTGAATCTGCCACTGCTCCCCTCTGCTTCATGGAGTTTTACGGGGACTTCAGGTCCCGGTTTAGGTGTCTGGCCAGCGACTTCGCTGTTTTGGTTCAATCTCACAGCTCTCTTAGCGACAGTACCGGCCACAGCACCCAGCTGCTGGACCAAAAAAAAAACTCCAAATGAATGATAATGTTGCTCCTTAACTGCTG
>NC_045740.1:27004702-27004874 GCF_008692095.1 Etheostoma spectabile | reverse complement strand
TAAGCTACTTTTTGCTAACCAGTTACTGCAGGTTTAGTCAGTCCTGTTCATAGACCGCAAGTTATAATATTCTTAGCTACTAAAGTATACTTATTCATGGCGAAGATTCATCCACAGCTGCAGTAATGTTATAGCAAGAACCGTTTACTACCTACTGTATATTGTAGGATAA
>NC_045740.1:27004495-27004692 GCF_008692095.1 Etheostoma spectabile | reverse complement strand
AAAATCGATTTACATAGCCTTTTGTAATTGTAATGAAAGTGTAAATGTTTTGAAAAAAAGCTATCAATATGGTAATATTTTTCTGAGGCTATAAATATAAATATCACTTAAATGTAGGTAAAACTGTCTTTCTGTGTAGGATTATGTGTGTAAGTGGTGATGCAAATCCCAGTTGAGATGGCCCACTTCTTCATATA
>NC_045740.1:27004031-27004485 GCF_008692095.1 Etheostoma spectabile | reverse complement strand
GTGCCTGATCAGGAAGAAAGATCCTGAATTTAATGAATTGACTACAGATCATTTTTGAAGACCAGTGGCTTTAACCTCCATAGCTATGAAGGTATGTGAGAAAATCATGTTAAATAGTCTGAAGCCTCATGTGGAGCACTTTCTTGACCCCTGCCAATTTGCTTATCAGAAAGGGAGAGGGGCAGAGGATGCCATTGTCTGCAAATTGGACAGTGTCTATGCTCACCTGGATGCAGGGGGACAGTGTGTGAGAATTCAATACTATGATTTTAGCTCAGCGTTCAATAAGATACAACCACACATCCTTGTAAATAAGCTTTTCATGATGAAAGTTCCAGGTGTTTTTATCTCGTTCATTTTAATTTTTTTAGAAAACAGCTCAATTTGTTAAGTTAAACTCAAAAGTTAAGTCAGACAACATTATGTCAAATACAGGGTCACCTCAGGGAACTGT
>NC_045740.1:27003845-27004021 GCF_008692095.1 Etheostoma spectabile | reverse complement strand
TTTCTTTTCACCATTTACACGGCAGACTACCGTCCAACGCAGGCGAGCTGTCAGGTTGTTAAACTTGCTGACGACACAGCGCTCATTGGGTTAATCAAAAATGATGACTATAGTTACCATCAAAATGAGATAAAAGCCTTTGTTGATTACTGTGATATGCATTTCCTGGAACTCAA
>NC_045740.1:27002459-27003820 GCF_008692095.1 Etheostoma spectabile | reverse complement strand
CAGATATTTACCGAGCCGTCCCTTTAGCATACTACGCAATCAGCCCTGTTGACTGAGAGCTGCGGGCTACCATCACCTCCTGTTACACGCTAAACACACTGTGGTGGGGAAAGTGTTCTTGACATAAAGCATATGGCTAGTCTCCACAATAGCCCATGATATAGAAAAGTGTTCAATATTAATATTGCATATAATAATTGCAATTGCATTACATTTTAATAAATAATAAATAAATAAATAAAGAATAAAGTAAACTTTTTAAATGATGCAATGAACAAAATTTAAATCAAAAGTTAACCAAATTAATATATTATTAATTAATGAAATGTTGCTTTACAATTGCAAGTCAAGTCGTCAACGTTTATTTCATCCATAGAAATGGAATACAGTGCTCACACCCGCCACTTACCCATTAAAACTAGAGAATAATACAATACCACAATACACTACAATATTCTACATAAATACAATCACTCAAATAAAATAAAATAAAACTTATAAAAGTACGTTTAAAGTGCTTGTGTGCTGTCTAAAGCCTGAGTATAAAGAAAGAGCATATCGCATCGTTTGTGTTACGGAGGTCTTAGCCTACCACTATGCCCTATTACCCTGCCGTCAGATACCATGAAGAGGGGGACCCGGGTCCCTCGTTTTTTTCTGTGTCATTTTTACCAGAATCTTCATATACCTGATCCACGTATTTAACTCTCCCACCATTTCCCAGCCCTTTTAGTCACTCTATCAATCCTGGCCTTCTCAGTTACCCACCACACAGTAACTCCAAACACTACATATGACTGACATAAAAAAAATTCTCACCACATCTGTATTCACCTTAGGACTGCAACTTCCTCATACAGTAGACCCATGGACTTAAGTTTTTCATCAGTGAGTCAACATATCAGACCATGTTAGCCTGTTGTTAAAAACAACGCCCAAATCCTTATATGTGTTCACTCTTTTTTATTTCTACACCTTTGATTTCCCTGCCTCAGCTGTGTCTTATTTCTCCTAATCTATAACTAATTCTTTAGTTTTCTTAACGAGATTACAGGAGAAATAAGATCACAGCTGAGGCAGTGGAAATCAAAGGTGTAGAAATAAAAAGAGTGAACACATATAAGTATTTGGGCGTTGTTTTTAACAACAGGCTAACATGGTCTGATCATGTTGACTCACTGATGAAAAACTTAAGTCCATGGGTCTACTGTATGAGGAAGTTGCAGTCCTTTAAGGTGAATACAGATGTGGTGAGAATTTTTTTTATGTCAGTCATATGTAGTGTTTGGAGTTACTGTGTGGTGGGTAACTGAGAAGGCCAGGATTGATAGAGTGACTAAAAGGGCTGGGAAAATGGTGGG
>NC_045740.1:27001240-27002434 GCF_008692095.1 Etheostoma spectabile | reverse complement strand
CAGATATTTACGAGCCGTCCCTTTAGCATACTACGCAATCAGCCCTGTTGACTGAGAGCTGCGGGCTACTCATCACCTCCTGTTACACGCTAAACACACTGTGGTGGGGAAAGTGTTCTTGACATAAACATATGGCTAGTCTCCACAATAGCCCATGATATAGAAAAGTGTTCAATATTAATATTGCATATAATAATTGCAATTGCATTACATTTTAATAAATAATAAATAAATAAATAAAGAATAAAGTAAACTTTTTAAATGATGCAATGAACAAAATTTAAATCAAAAGTTAACCAAATTAATATATTATTAATTAATGAAATGTTGCTTTACAATTGCAAGTCAAGTCCGTCAACAGTTTATTTCATCCATAGAAATGGAATTACAGTGCTCACACCCGCCACTTACCCATTAAAACTAGAGAATAATACAATACCACAAATACACTACAATATTCTACATAAATACAATCACTAAATAAAATAAAATAAAACTTATAAAAGTACGTTTAAAGTGCTTGTGTGCTGTCTAATAGCCTGAGTATAAAGAAAGAGCATATCGCATCGTTTGTGTTACGGAGGTCTTAGCCTACCACTATGCCCTATTACCCTGCCGTCAGATACCAT
This sequence comes from Etheostoma spectabile, assembly GCF_008692095.1. NCBI lineage: Eukaryota > Metazoa > Chordata > Actinopteri > Perciformes > Percidae > Etheostoma > Etheostoma spectabile. Next base: position 27,001,805 of record NC_045740.1, on the reverse strand, counting down.
GAAGAGGGGGCCCGGGTCCCTCGTTTTTTTCTGTGTCATTTTTACCAGAATCTTCATATACCTGATCCACTGTATTTAACTCCACAGAAAATAACGAGGGACCCGGGTCCCCCTCTTCATGGTAATCTGACCGGCAGGGTAATAGGGCATAGTGGTAGGCTAAGACCTCCTGTAACACAAACGATGCGATATGCTCTTTCTTTTATACCTCAGGCTATTAGACAGCACAACAAGCACTTTAAACGTACATTTTTATAAGTTTTTATTTTATTTTTATTTATGTATTGTATTTATGTAGAATATTGTAGTGTATTTGTGGTATTGTATTTATTCTCTAGTTTTTAATGGGTAAGATGGCGGGTGTGAGCACTGTAATTTCCATTTCTATGGATGAAATAAACTTGACTTGACTTGACTTGACAATTGTAAAGCAACATTTCATTAATTAATAATATATTAATATTTGGTTAACTTTTGATTTAAATTTTGTTCATTGCATCATTTAAAAAGTTTACTTTATTTCTTTATTTATTTATTTATTATTTACTTAAAATGTAATGCAATT
>NC_045740.1:27001086-27001230 GCF_008692095.1 Etheostoma spectabile | reverse complement strand
TATGCAATTATTTAATATTGAACACTTTTCTTATATCATGGGCTATTGTGGAGACTAGCCATATGTCTTATGTCAAGAACCACATTTCCCCACCACAGGTTGTTTAGCGTGTAACAGGAGGTGATGAGTAGCCCGCAGCTCTCA
>NC_045740.1:27000903-27001076 GCF_008692095.1 Etheostoma spectabile | reverse complement strand
CTGATTGCGTAGTATGCTAAAAGGGACGGCTCGTAAATATCTGAAGGGGGTTTGTCCCCTTTGAGAACTAGCCTTCAAAGACATTTGAGATCACGACCATCCTGGTCAAAACTAAGTGGCTTGGACATGTGAGATACTAATTATAAGATGCCATGATTAGTTTTTAAGTGTTG
>NC_045740.1:27000685-27000893 GCF_008692095.1 Etheostoma spectabile | reverse complement strand
GGACTGTTTTGTGCTGTATTCACAGTACGTGCTGAGGTTGATAAATAGCATAAGTACCAACCAGCTAAGCATTTACACTGCTTTCCTGTGGGAGAATATTTAGACTTGATTTTCCTCTTCTTTGTTCATATCATAGCTCTTAAAATGCCGTTCATATCTTACTCTTGTACAGCAATAAGCCAGCTCTCCAGAGGCATCTGTAGAGGCC
>NC_045740.1:26983591-27000660 GCF_008692095.1 Etheostoma spectabile | reverse complement strand
ACGGATCCACTTTACATAGGTTTTTTGAAAGACAAGTTTAAGAACAACGGGGTTTGTAGCGTTTTATTAACTAAGTTCATAACGTTTAAGAAATCCTCTGTCTTTTTAAATGCCCTTGCAAGACAGAGAAATATCCTAATGAGGAAAACAGGAGATGGAACGATAGGTTCAGTAAGAACTTAGTCATCAAGACACCTAGAAAAGAGGATGAAACAAGTAGGTAAAAATGTTCTTATGAGAAAAATTATCAAAGGGGTAGAAATTCTTGCATAGGAAGGGCCATAAAAAATCCTTCTATAAAAATATAGTACTAATATATCTCAATGGGAAAGGGGGGCAGAACAGATAAACAGGTTTGTGGGTTATGGCACAGTAGGATATAATGTCACAGACCATTATTTTACACAAACAGTTTATCACATGCGTCTTTACCACACAAAAGGTAACAGAGCCGGTGGTATTCAAGAAGATTGCCATCACGAACAGGTGCGTAATAAGCTATCTTGTGCCTAGTACTAATGATTTGGTGAGAGGTTATAAGGACGCAAAAAAATCACTCCTTTACCGGGGGGGGGGTTCAAAAAATAGATCTAGGAATGGTCTGATAGAGCACCATATCACCAGGCCTGTAAAGAAACACTTTGGGAAAGGCAAACACTTTGAGTATTAAATCGCTGACAGGAGAGTTTAAACCTATAAGAGCGCGTTAATGGTTTTAATGTTTTGCGAAAAGTTTGTGGCCAGAGGTGAAAAAAATCTAACGAATCAAACTTAAATGGGGCCCTATTAGGGGGGCAGAAGTCGAGGTCGGACCCGTTCCGAATCAATAGGAGTCAACGAATAATTCTAAAAGGGTGCAGAGCCGGGAAGATGGAGTTGAAGTGGTGATCGAGGAGGAATGGAGGTGAACTATAATACCCTTTTACCAGGACCGACAACATTGCAAAAGGGTCAATTGGATCTCTAACAATCAAGATTTAATGTTAGGGAAGTAAATTCAAGTCTGAGTTACAGATAAATATTCAAATATGGATGTTCATTTAAATAATTTGGTAGGAAAAAAAGTGTTAGTATGTCAGCGGACGCTGGAATCGGGGGGCAGCTGACGTGAGATATCTGCAGGTAATTCCAGAAAAAAGGTATTTAGAGGTAATAGGAATAGAAGGAAACCAAACATGCAGATGGAGAACAGCGGCGTGGGGGAAGAAAAAAGGGCGGATGAACGTGAAAAAGTTACTCATGAATAAAAAAATGACGACCGTGTGAATTCTTGTGTGAGGCGGAGAGTCTAAGTATGGCTCTAAAAAATGGGGGGTTACGAATGAGGCGGTGCTGGGCATGAAGGGAAAAAGGGAAGGTGTAGAACTGGTTGGGGGGGAGCGACATTGATTACTGGAAAGGGTAAGGAAGAAACAAAATTAAACGGATAAATAATAAGGTAAACTACTTTCGCCTTTTTAAGTTTATAATAACACAAGAAGGAACTCACATAGGGGGGGGAATTCCACACCCAAAACACATGCTTCGCGAATATTTGCGATGTAGGTCGACCAGATAAAATACCATTGCAAGGACCGGAACTTAAAAAGTCCTAATTCTATGGAAAAGCAGCCAACGCTGGGGCGAGGGTCGATAAAATTTCTTGCAGAGAGATAGAGAGCATAACCAGGAAGGCACCGGGAAAAGATTTCTTGGGCAAAGAAAGAACGGGGAAAGGAAAAAGACAAGAGCCTATGGACATTCCACAGAAAGATGACAAGTAGCCGTGATTCAGCAAAAAAAGAACCCTAGTTTCGAAGAAAGTTGGCAGCAAAGCAGAGAGACGAAGTGTAGGAATCGGGCACTTCACGGCTAGTGGCGTTGGTAGAAGGAATAGAAAGGGATGAAATAAGGGGGGAAAGGGCAAAAAAAAAAGACGCTGGAAAGATAAAAATGGGGGAGGTGGATTGAAATATGGTTAGATAGGGGCCAATTAATAAAAAAGTCAATATCTGAGTTGGACAAATGTAAAGAAAAAATAAGTTACTTGTCCTACCAAAAGGAAAAATACAAGTTACAATCACATCTCAAAAAAATGGGAATATTGCATACATGGAAAACTGGTAGTTCTGGAATTAAGTGTGGTCTGTTGGGGTGTAATTGGGGTGGTTACAAACAATAAGAAGGCCAGAGTACAGGATAATTGAATCAAAGTTTAACTACCTTAATGATACCGTGAAAATGGTGGGGATCGAAGAAACAGAAGGGCGGAGGGGGAAACCAAGACAACTGATCTGTTTTACATATGTGATAAACAAATGCAGAATTAGAAATTTAAAAGCAAATTTAAGTATGACTTTTTAAGCCAAATAATGTATGAAGACACATCTTCGGTAGGTTTCTGGGTCGTTCTAAAACAACATTAAAAACACGCGCAGACAGAAATTAAAAAAAAAAATACATAAACCACTGACTACAATGACTAATCCTACCCATCAAAAGGTCAGGAAAAAACGTTTTCAATTGTCTACTTGAAGTTCTTTTTTTTTTTCATTTTTGCCTTTTCGTTCTTTTTTCTTCCCTCCATGTCTAAGACCTTATCTAAGACCCGAAACCCAAGAACCCCCACCCCAGTTTTTTGGGGGGTGTGCAAGCTAGGCATACGGTCAAAGCGTCATCAGGAAAGGTGTATAGCAATTTCCTTGCCTTGCTCCCTTTCTTTTCTGGCAATGACCATTTGAAAAGAAGATCTCCTAGCCTACCAAAGCACACGGGAAAACATTATCCATACTCACAAAATCAAATGGCAAAGATAAATCTAGCGACTGTGCCAGTTACATGGTCAACCCAGCTGTGAGCATAAACACTCTTCCTGTTTTTGAACAGGAACAGTAAGTTTGTTTTTTTTCAATTTATTTGTTTATTTTTGAAAAGGAGGGACAATGTACACTGATTCAACATTACTAGCAAATGTAAGCCGTACCCGAGTTAGCCATAGGCTAATTTTCATCCACATCGGATCGAGGGCCGGTATTAGGGTCCCCTAGCCAAATGTTATTAAGCATTTATCCTAATAATAAACATCCTAAATATAATAACAGTTTATATACAATGAATATATTTATACATAGACAAAAGTGTTTAAAATTACAATGGTTAAATCACACACAACAAGCAAATAAATCCTAAAATAGATACAGACCCAGATCAGTCATGTGTTTGGTGGATGGGACCAACGTCAGTGTGACACAGTGTTTATTTTCAATTATCCATTTTCTTCTAAGATTTACTCATTACTAGTATAGGATGGGGACTCTCTCAATTATGGTGGTTACTAGAGTTCCCCTGTGTGATGTCTGTAAACTGACAAGACGCCTCCGCTGAATGCCAATTTTTTGAGTGGGTTGTGCAGTAAGGCCCTCCTTGCTTGCACCTCTTGTTAACTGCTGTTTGCATTTGAGTTAAAGTGTGATATAGGCCAACAAGGAGACGAGCTAAACTTGGCATGATCTTATAACCTAGCAAGCATTTCTCCGGTATTTTATGAGGTTTCCACTGAGCGTTTATAGACTCTTTAGAATGATGGTAACCGAAAACAAAAATTGGCTTTTTGTCTAGTGTTTAAAGTGCTTGTTTGTATAATGATTCAGAGTGTTTTAAATTCGTGGTAGAGTGTGCATTTGGACCACTTTGAGACAGTAGGTGATGTGGCAGAGAACCATGCATGGAAAGTATAACTTAGCTGCCATCAGTTGATAGGCGGTTTCTGATTATACTGAATTGGCCAGACTGCTTTACCTTTATTACATACCCTCTTTTATGTGGGTTTTGAAAGGCAAAAGGTTTGAGTCTAATGCTGTGTCCTCAATCGACTTGTATTCTGAACAACCAGGGTCTGTGTCCTCAAAAGAAATGTCCTTGCTTCTGCGGTGTCGTGATGCGGGAGCCCTTGGTAATGAACATACAAACTGTTTTGTGAAACACATCAGTGGGCAAACACAGTGCTAGCACAGATCGTACCCTTCACTAGCACATCTGTTTAGCTTGATTGCAACCTCTTCATGCATGTCTTACCATAGTAAAAAAACTGTATCTCAGCATACATTTAACTATCACCACTTTCCACAAACAAACAATTAAAGCAATTTTAATTAGTATTAATTGTAAAACCTGTTACCATATTGCTCTTATTAACACACAAATTAATTCTGTTTATTATCGGTGCTAAAAAAAAAAAGGAAGAGGTACCCTTACCTGTATCTTTAAATTTTTCTAAAATTAATTTCTTTTTAAAAATAAGTCTTTTAAATTGTTATGTTATTTTTACTTATGCTCTTCTTTTATGTATCATGCTTGGTTTGTGGGTGTGGGTTATTCTAACCTTGCATTTTTTGTTTTAACTACTTATTAATTTGTATTATACCAGTCTGTCAAATAGTATTTGAACAGCCAAGCTGAGACAAATTCAAATGGTATATTTGGTACAAATCAGCCTTTGTTTGCATTCCAGAGGTCAAACGCGTTCCTGTAGTTTTTTTCTTTTTTCACCAATTTTGCACACACTGCAAAGGGATTTGGCCCACTGCCTCACACAGAGCTTCTCTAGAATCAGTCTGATCTTTGAGCTCCCTCCAAAGATATCTCTCTTGGTTTTAGCGTCTGGATACTGCTAGGCCGACGCCAGAACCTTGTCTCTTCTCTTCCATAGCCACTCCTTGGTCCCGGCTGTGTGCTTCGGGTATTGTCATTTTGAAGACCCGAGCCTCGACCCATCTTCAAATGCTGTAACTGGGAAGGAGGGTGTTTCCCCAAAATCTCGCGATACTGGCCCCCAGTCTCCTCTCCTATACAGTGCTGTCAGCCTTGTCCCATGTGCAGATAAAACAAAAGTATTGGATTCTTACTGATTGTCTGGTGTGGACAGGTGTCTTTATCGCTAACAACCGTCAACACAGGTCAGCTCTAATTTAGGAAAATAAATGGAGTGGAGGTGACATTTTGAAGAATTCTAGCTAATATACCGGTTTCAATCTTATTTGCTGCTGTTATCAACAAATATAAGTTTAAAAAATCATACATGGGGATTTCTGGATTTTTTGTTTTTTATTATAGTCTCTCACAAGTGGACAGCACCTACGAATGACAATTTCAGACCCACCGTGATTTCTGAGCTTGGGGAGGAACGTTGCAAATGCAGGGTGTTTCCAAAGTACTTATCTTTCCTCACTGTATGTACACTACCGTTCAAAGTTTGGGGTCACCAACCATTTATTGTTTTTTCCTGAAAAGTCCACTTATTCACCACATATTTGTGAAATGAACAGAAAAAGAGTCAAACATTAACAAGTTTAGATATAATGTATTTGTTTATGAAATAGATTTTTTTTACTCAAACTTTGCTTTCGGAAAAGAATCCTCCATTTGCTGCAATTACAGCATTGCAGACCTTTGGCCATCTATGTTAATTTTGTTGAGGTAATCTTGAGAAATTCACCCCACGCTTCCAGAAGCGCTCCCCAAGTTGGATTGGTTGGATGGGCTCTTCATTTCTTGACCATACGGTCAAGCTGCGTCCCACACAGCTCAATGGGGTTCAGATCTGTGTACTGCGCTGGCCCCCCATTAACCGTAGAATACCAGCTGCCGCTTCTGCCCCCCCTTCTAAAAGTTTAGTTGTCTTGTCAAAGGTTGGGAGTGTGTTGTTTGTGGTCATTGTCCTGTTGTGGATGAAATTGCTCCCAATCAAGCTCGTCCACTGGTATTTGGCATGTGTCGTTGCAAATGAGTTGATGATGCCTTCCTTATTCGATATGCCCCTTTTAACCCTTACAAATCTCCCCACCTTACAGCAACCACAAGCCCCAACCATCATATTACCTCCACCAATGCTTAACAGATGGCGCGGCCACTTCTCCGCCCTTTGTCATTTGTTCGCGTCTCGCCCCCCAAAACACGTTCTGTCTTTGGGAATCCAACACCTCAACTATGGATTCATCTCCACCAAAACTTTTTCCCAGTCTTCCTCTGTCCAGTCTGTGTTCTTTTGCCCATCTAACTTTTTTCTTTTATGGCCATTCTCAGATACTGGCTTTTTCTTTTCTTTGCCACTCTGCCCTGAAGCCCAGAATCCCGCAGCCGCCTCTTACTGTAGATTTGACACTGGGTGTTTTTGCTGTACTATTATTAAATCCAGTTTTGGGGACCTGTGAGCGTCTGTTTCTCAAACTAGAGAGCTGCGACTGTCATTATCTGTCTTGCTCAGTTGTGCAAGCGGGCCCTCCCACTATTTTTTCTCCTCGGGTTGAGCCTGTTTGCGCTGTTCCTCTGAAGCGAGTTGTACACACCATTGTAGGAATCTTCAATTTCTTAAGCATGTCTCGCATGGATACGCCTTCATTTCTAAGGACACAGAATAGACTGTAGAGTTTCAGATGAAAGTCTGCTTTGTTCTGGGCCATTTTGAGCGTTTAATTGACCCCACAAATGTGATCTCCCAGAAACTCAATCTGCTCAGGAAGGTCACGTTTTTACGTTTGTAACAACCTAAATCTGTTTTCAGATCTTGACACATATTGCACAAGGTTTTCTAATCCTCATTACCCTCTGGACCAATGAGCACACATTGTGACCATTAGAACGAGAGTGATAGTTGCTGCGGAATGGGCCTCTATACCCTATGAGAATTTGCCCCAAAAACAGACCATTTGCAGCTAGACTAGTCCATTTACCACATTACAATGTATAGAGTGTATTTCTCAAAGTTAGACTAGTTTAAAGTTATCTTCTTGAAAAGTACAGGTGCTTTTCCTTCAAAATAAGGACACTTTCATGTGACCCCCAACCTTTTTGAACGGTATGTTACATGGCATAAACTTTTGGCTATGTCCAATTTTAAGAAAACTTGTGACAAATAAAGTTAAAAAAGGGAGGTACATTGAAATCAGTATATTTTAAAGGCCAGCAACAACCCCTTTACGCACATTAATAGCTAATGTCTGACAGATATGCACCTTAACAACATTTTGTATTTACTATTTAATACAATCATATCACGAAACTTCGCTTATCACACTAACACACTATTACGAAACCCCACCCCTAACAATAAAGGACGTCTTAACCACATTAGTTTTTCCAGCATCCACAGAAAGAGTTCCACTCTAGGCGCGGGTTAAAGAGCACACATGCCTGTAGACATGTCTATACAGATTGGCTAAAAACACCCGCCTCAATACTTTTGACCTCTTTGGTAGTCCCGTGATTACCGTCACATCTAAAATTAACATCCATTGGTTGTCTTAGAGAAAAAAAAATGTAATGGACCCTGTACAACATATATAGAATATAAGATTTCTAGAATACACATAGAGTATAGAATTTGAATATTACCATTATTGGGGACAAAATACACTCGTTTATGAAAATACAAATTATTCCTACCTATTCCTGGGACTTCACCACTCTGATACACCAAAGGAAATGGTTTTACACCACCTCCTTTGTGAAGAAATTATCAGAAAGCAGCCACCTATTGAGCAAGAAAAACAAATACAGAAAATAAAAAGTAATATATGCATGCAAATGACATTCATCAAAAATACCATGTGCCTGGCACTTTTGGAAAAAATGGAAACTTTATAAAGAAAAACATTTCCCTGAAATTCAAGAGCGAAGAGTCCCACACTGACTGCATCAGTATGTCATGAATTGACACAGAAGACCAGAGTGCACCTTTTCTAATGCACAGCCCCTGTGTAAGTTGGCTTTTATATCACAACTGAGGCATTGGTCCATAGAACCAAACCCCTAAAATGCTTCTCGGATAGTCACGGTCTGGTTTGAGGTGGTTTTAATAAGCTCATCCAAGTCTATTTGGTAATCCCGACACTAGGGCTGCACGATATGTGCCAAAATGACAATCACTATTTTGCTACAAATTTTGTATCGCGATTATTCTCACAATATTGTTGATTTTAACCAAAACACATTGTATTGTCCATAAGCTATTTATAACTGCAGAAGAGGCTGTGAGTGTACGGCATACTCCACAGAGAGAAGGCGTATCATTATGAACGGTCCACGCACGGGTCCGAACGGCGTGATCACACCACGTCCGTCTGTTATAAACGCTTGGTATCTTCACGCGCTGCTTTGAACTATGATATTCGCAATGGTCACATCGCTGGCCCAGTCCTGGTCCAGGTCCAGGTCCGCAGCTCCGTCTCACAGCTGTCTCTATCTCACTCGAAGTTGATTGCATTCAACCACCTTTTCTGTGTTTCTTCGTCCGTAGCGGCGCGGATAGGCATGTTACCAGCGAAACACTGGTACCAAATACAGTGTGGGGTTCCCCTCATTTACATTACAGCTGTGTTAATAAAAATTAAAACTGTGGACAAGTGTCAGGAAGTGTTGGACAGTGTCGGCAATGTACTTATCCCCGCCGGATCTGTACCCCTGGCCGCGGGAACGCGCATGCACACATGTTCATTTCAATTTCAATTGTCATTCAATTTTATTTATAGATACAATTCATGACAAAGTTACTCAAGACCTTTATTACCAATACACAGCAGGACGATTCCTCTGCCTTTTCGATTGTTTAACTGCTGCCTTATGGATTTACTCTTAAATGGAACCAAATAGCGACTTGGAAGACTCGGCAGGTTTTTCCATATGTACATGGTCTCAGTTACTACATAACTAAGGTGTATGTTGTCTGTTACATTAAGGACGCGGTTTGATTGTTTAAACGTCCGTTTAATATTATTGGACTGATAGACGTTCCTCCAGTCCTCTAACTGTATTCTGTTTAATTACTTTAGTTTAACTATGCTTCTTTTCAATTAACACTTTGTTTTCACCTTCTACCAATGAGTTAATGCGGAGTAGCCTACTCAAAATACAGACCGTGTTTTCACCTGATATTTTGTGTGTCTGTCCTTCCTCATGGGTGTTATTTTGTTGTTTAACCAGGTCACAGGAGAACAACCTGACCAATTTTGGAAAAGAAAAGGTCACTGGCTGTTGTCTACAATAGTTACAACATAGGGGGTACCCACAAATACAGGCTTTTTTCAACCTGATATTTTGTGTGTCTGTCCTGTCATCATGTGTGGTTTATTGTGTGTTACCAGGTCACAAGAACAAAACCTGACAAAATTTGGAGAGTTCTGCTGTTATCTAGCAAAGTTACATGGTGGACACCCAAAATTATCCAGGCTGTTTTTCCCCTGATATTTTATAGAAAGCTTAGACGATATTAGTAGTAATACACAAATCACCATTCAAAAATATATAATCATATTATATAATATTATATATATATATATATATAAATAATATTTTGGATGTTGCTTTGTCATCAAAATGCAAATAGGTTCTCATCGGCTACTTACAGAAACTTTAGTCTCTCCGCCTGTTTATTAATCTTTACCTAGGCTATTGTGTGACTGCCTATTTTAAGTTTGATGTAATATGATAAGTTTTTTAATGATATTGAAACAGGTGTGTAAAAGGTTTACAATGCCTAATACTAACGTTAGAATATCAGAACAAAAACACCTGATGGTCAATTTCACTGGAAAAAAAGGGCAGCCTTAAAATACATTAGTGGCCCGTTCGTCCAATCAAACGCAGCGTACGTCAATAAGTCATTGAACAGAAGACGATCCGATTAGCTGTTATAGGGCTGCAGACCATTCTAATTCTCAATTTGTCATTTGACTTGGTGCTCATGCAATCGAACTGTGAAAACAAACTCTTTGAGTTTTTGTGACTCGCTGGAGATACCATACTGCAACTGACATTTGGAAAAACAAAAGACCACAAAAACAACACAACTTTCTGAATCACTAACTTTGGTGAAAGGAAGAGCTTGGAAATGGCCCTTTCGGGTCTGCTGGTGTGTATCCCGAGGAGCACCTCCGATTTTCCGAGGGGACGCCTCCTGGTTGTTGCACTGCTGCAAGCGCAGGTAAGACAACTTTAATTTAGTTTATTTAAGTCTAGCTACTTATCTCTGATTCATTTTGATGTATTCATTATAAAATGCCAATCTTTACAGTAGCTAGCTAATTGTGGAAATTGGTGTTCACTTTAGAACATTTTAAAGGGAAAGCCTGAACGTAGCCTATGAAAAAACAGATTTAAAACAGACTTTTACTTTCCACCTTATCCGGAAAATCAGTTCTACTTGCTAACAGCATGTGTTTTAAATATCGCGGGACATGTTGGAATGTATCAACAATTAGTTACTATGTAGAAACCTAGTCATTTCAGAATTGAGGTCAAGCAATCCGACAAAAATGTAGCTACATTTAATTTGCTGAAAAAAGATGGCGCACTGGGCCCAAATTCAATAATGCCCAAAAAAGTACTTTGAGTTGAAACCTGGAACGATGGAACTGTTAGGATCGCCAACGTCGCGCAGGTAATCTAAACCAGACCGTTCAATTGTTGTGTGGTTTGGAACCGCGGAGGTTCTTGTTAGAGTTGTTAAATCTTTAAACTATTTAAAGTTTATATCAAATGACATTAACCGTTTTATAACATCTACTCCACGTTTTTTTCGACCTCTGGTCTGGCAGTTGGAATGCGCTCTCCGTGCGTAAACGAACAAAACGCGAGATTCTTTACTCAGCCAACAAATACAGAGCGACATGTTCCATGAAGCCCCACCCCTTGTGATTATAAATTATTATTACTTACCAATTTTTATTATTGCTGTTGCTGTTTATTGCTCCTCTATTCGGTACCTACTCTGATAAATACACCAGAAAACTTCACAATTGTTTGGGATTTTTATTGAGAAAATATGACTCTTCAACTCACCACGTCTAATAACCAATTAATATCAGTCAACAGTACTTTTTTCAAGTTTGAACGGTCCAGTTTGTTCAGTGTGAGCAAGTATATTAAAAATGCTTATTGTTGATATAATGCGCATAATTAATTCTCATGTTGTCACCTTTCAAATAACTAGTAAAAAACTGCACAATATTTTGGCATGTTGTTAAAAAGGTATAGCCTTTTTCTTTGGTGACTTTAGACACATGTTGTACAGTATGTATGTATGTATTAATGTATGTATGATGTATGTTATTATGTATGTATGGAGCTGAGTATTTTTATTGTTATTACAAGCGGTAAAATAAATGTATAAAGGTTTTGAGAGAAAAAAATGATCACCTGATAGCAAAAAAAAGCTTTAATGAGAGAAAATAAATATTTGAGAGAAAGTTTTCATACCAATACCAAAAGTTTAAATATAAATTTGAAATGTTTTAAATTTATTTCTAGAAAAAAACATTCTCATCACATCAACTTTCAAACTTCTAAAATATTAATTATTTTGCTATCACTGTGAAAAAAAATTACAGACCAGTGTCAACCAATTGGTCATAGAACGTGGCTCGTGCCCTGACAATTTTTTTCACATTGAGGAATAAAAATCCTGAGACAAGAAAAAAATGTGCACTGAAGAGCGAGAAAAAATAGTTTACACTGATAGGAAAAAAATATGTATTTGAGGAGTTTTCAAAAAAAGTATTTTAAGAGACATTTTTTTTTTTTTCTGCGAATATTTTAAACCTTTCCAAATTTAACTTTTAAACTTTTTTTTGTCTAAATATTTGCCTATTGAATAAATAACCTTTTTTCTCTCAAAATTTGTGTTTTCTCTCAGAAAATGCTTTTTAGCTACATGACAACCTTTTCTCCTCAACTTTTTTTTTACCATTTTTCACTTTTTTGCATTTACTAAAGAAAAAATCTAGCTCCATATTATGTTCTTTATTTTAACTTTAATTGTTTGCTATTTATCCAAATATTAATGTTATGAGACTCCTTCTTATTTTTAATAACATTTTTTTTATCAACTAAACATTTTTAGATAACAAAAGACTTTTATTAGTTTGATCTTTGTTTTTCCCCGCTCCTGTTTAACAACTTCCCAACGTCGCCGTACCCTGCCTCCCTGAAGATGAGGGGAGTCTGACCATTGGTCACCGTTTTTTCCCCCTCTCATAGAAGATGAACTCATTCTGAGGAGTGGGAGGATAAGGCTCAGAGGATGAAGACAACTGGCCTGCTGGTCTGTAAATCTTGGGTAATTGCTCCGTGTCTGAAGAGGACTAATGCAGAGGAAAGGCAGAAATGTGGATGTTGAAATTGTAGTGCTGGTGACGTTGAAGAGAGGTGACTTTAGAGGTGGTGGTGTTAGTGGTATGTATGTGTTATACTGCATGGTTATTAATGATGTTTTAGAGATGGTTGGTTATGGTTTGTTGTTGATGTTTAGTGCTGGGTAAGCTTATAGTGCTGTGTCATAGTGCTTGGTTAAACATTGCCTGTTATAGTGATGGTTATTATAGTGTTGTTGTTAGTGCGGTTCTAGTGAGTTATAGTGTAGGGTTCCGTGTATGTTATAGTGATGTGAGGGTCGATAGAGATTGTGGTAGTGGTATTGGTATGAGGGTTATAGTGCATGTTCTGTGTGGTTGTAGAATGGTTATGTGAATGGTTTTGTGCTGATTTTAGTGCTGGGAATGCTAGTGCTGGTCATAGTGCTGGTTATATTGCTGGTTATAGTTATGTTGTTATAGTGATGGTTGTCGTGAGGGTTCGATTGAATGGGGTTTGCTAGTGATGGTTCTAGTTTTCGTGATGATTCAACATCCTACCTGACCTCCCATCTCAATCGAACACTTCCCACCTCCAAGTGTTTGGCACAATTTAAACATACCGCGCCTGCCTTTCCTTTCCAAACTGGTGAGCCTTCTGGCACCTCTGCCATTCGTTGGTCCCTGCACGGCTTCCTGCGCTGCAACGTGAGAGAACCTGAATATGGTTGTCCCTCAGCCTGCTCACATGTCACCTTTGCCTCAGGGATCTGCACACTCCTCTTCAGGCCTCAGCTCCCCCACAGACAGAGAAGTGAAGACATGTCCAGGGAGTCTGCACACCTCCTCTTCAGGCCTTGCCCCTCCACAAAGAGAACAGGGAAGAAGTGACACATTGCAGTAATGTATGAAATGCTGAAGGGAATGTGAGGACAGCCTCAATGTTTTGCCACCCGCCCTTCAGGCCCGGCCCCTCCACTATTATGAAGAAACGCGATCCAGACAGTTGCACACCCTCTTCAGCCTCGGCTCCCTCCACAGACAGACGAAGGGAGACACGCTCCATGGGTCTGCACCCTCCTCTTCAGGCCTCTCCCCTCCACAGACAACAGAAGAAGTAACACTCCAGGGAGTCTGGACCTAACCTCTCAGGCCTCGGCCCCTCCCATTCAGGATAGACTGGATGGTTCCTCTTGATAACATTCGGAGACTGAAGATAGCGACTCTGTTAGGCAAGTTTTGGGAACTTTTGCTAGACGGAGAACACTTTGAGTCTAACGGGGGTAGAATAACTTCCTTTGTAGTAGTATTGGCACCATGGCCTATTAGTACATATTGGAAGCAGATGGTCCTTTCTGTAATCTTGAGGCTGCAAGATTTACTTATTCTTCCCATGTTTTTTGGCGGGGTTGGCTATGACTCAGGTAGCATTCTAGCATCAGGTTTATTTTCTCTTTTGATTATAGTTAGTCGTTTAATTGGTAATGTACAGTCTGTGATACCTATATTAAGTGCATTTAGGAGCACTTTTCATTCACACACTAGATCAAGATTCACTGTTATTGTCCCGCCATGTTGGGAAACTTTTCTTGGGCACTTAACCCATGGGCCAGTCATATTAAAAATAAAAAACAGCAGACTGTAACGCAAACAATTGATAATTTACAATACATACACAACCGATTGCCCTGAATGTGTTATAAACACACATGGTTCAAGCAAGGCTTTAGTTAAACAGTTATTCCAACAATAAAAAATAACAAACAAATAATATAAGGTAAGATCACAAAGCACCAATGTACAAACCGCATCGCCAGAAGCTACCACGCAGGCACTCGCTGACATTGGGAGCATGTGGGGTTTCAGTTTGTTTGCCCAAGGTATCACTTTTTAAACTAAGCTACACGAGGCCTATACCAGCAAGTAAGTCACAATTATTGAATAGTTCAACAGAAATGCAAGGAAAATGGACTTGCTTAAGATATGCATCTCTGTTAATGCTTTTTAAAAGCGTTGATGCTGTTTAAACGGGCTTTTTGGCTCTGTTTTTAATGTTGTTTTTGTAAATTTTTTATTTCCATGGTATTTAATTTCTTTTCTTCTTGTTAATTTGTCTGTTATTGGATCAATGTTTTAACAATATTTCTCATGTGAAGCACATTCAGACTGTCTGTAAACGGGGCTATATCAAATAAACCTGTTATTATTTGTTGCATTATGTAGCGCTAATGCAGCAGCTACCGTGCAAGGCACTAGCCTGGCTATTGGAGCATGTAAGGTTAAGCATTGTTGTTCTTTGGCTTTTTAACATAGCTGTGGATACCTATACCAAGGTAAGTTAACAATTATTGACAGTAATCTCACTTATTGATAGTAAGGCATATAAAATCTACTCATTGTTTACTGTCATATATTTTCTAGGTGTTTACTGTGGACCAGATGAGAAGGATGGACGACCCACAGGACTGGGATATTTCAAGTCGAGCAAAGAGCAGTGGTTGCCTTTCTTTCACTTGGCCAAGTAATAATCCCCTCACTATAGCCGCCTCACATGAGCCGTAGCAAACCGTGAGTTAGGGCGTGGAGAGGCAAAGCGCAGCGCAGGAACGTTCTGGAATTGGTTGTGCTGAAAGGTCAAAGTTTAAATATTTGTATTTTGTTGTACAACGGCAATTCCGAGCAGTGTGTGACGTCAAGGATAGCGTTGTCCTTGCTGGCACCACTCTCTCTATAGGAAACAATGGAACGCCACGTAGAGCAGTTTTGCAGGGACATAAAGCAGTGATAAGTTAACTCTACACAGTGGATTATATTTATTACAGAAACCTTCTGATATTATTCCATTTTTTATCATTCTGTCATTGGAGGCCAAACCCAACAAAACAGCTACCAACAGGGCAATATTGTATAGCTGTGTTCAACATTACTCCCTGTTTGTGTCTGTTTTTAGCAGGGCGGAATTCCTCTGGGATTTTTTGGCACTCGTCAGGCAGCTGAGAATGGATGTCAACCAACCTATCATCTCAGGCAGACCCAAACCACGCAGACCACTGGACCACGGCCGTCAACCAACCTATCTCTCAGGCAGACCCACACCACAGCAGACCACTGGACCACGGACGTCAACCAACCTATCATCTCAGGCGACCCACGCCCAGCAACCACTGGACCACGACTCCAACCAACCTATCATCCAGGCAACCCAGCACCACAGCAGACCATGGACCACGGACATCAACCAACCAATCATCTCAGGCAGACCCAGCACCACAGCAACCACTGGGACCACGGACGTCACCAACCTATCATCTCAGCAGACCCACCACACATCAGACCACTGGACCACGGACTCAACCACCTATCATCTCACAGACCCAGCATCACAGCAGACCACTGGACCACGGACGTCAACCAACCTATCATCTCGGCAGACCCAGCACCACAGCAGAACCACTGGACCACGGACGTCAACCAACTATCTCTCAGCAGACCCAGCACTACAGCAACCACTGGACCACGGACGTCAACCAACCTATCATCTCAGGCAGACCCAGCACCACAGCAACCACTGGACCACGGACGTCACCAACCCTATCATCTCAGCACCCAGCACCACAGCGACCACTGGACCACGGACGTCAACCAACCTATCATCTCAGCGACCCAGCCCACCACGCAGACCACTGGACCATGGACGTCACCAACCTATCATCTCAGGCAGACCCAGCACCAAGCAGACCACTGGACCACGGACTCAACCAACCTACATCTCAGGCAGACCCAGCACCACAGCAAACCATGGACCACTCTCAGCACCCTACATGCTTCCAGCACCAATTACGAGCTGAAGACCCATTGAAGACTACTACGAGCTCCTGCCTGACCAGCACAGAGGAAGTTGTCACCATCTGCTTCTTCTTCTTCTTGCTGGGTGTTTTGGGAATCACCTCACACACAAAGGGACAGTCACCACAGCCAGAGACTGAATTAAAATATTATAAAGGTTTAAGTTTGTGAATTTAAACATGTATGTTAGTTATACTTTTTATCTACTTACAATGCAATACATGTAAGAAACTTTCTAAATGTTCTTTTTACATATGTAAACATATTTTAATTCTTATGTAATTTAGAAATAAATATTGTGGACATGTGATTTAGTGTGTTCTGATTTTCATTGGACTTAGGCATTACTGTGTTTTAACTATCTCATATTATTGTTGTTTTAAATAATTTGGTATAATGCAATACATATAGTACAATGCTCATAATACTACATGTGGATATAAATTAATAGTGAAGCTACTTCTAAACTAAACTAAGCATCTCTAACAAACTTACATTTACATTTTGGAAACTACAATCATAAAATCTATTCAATATCAACAGCTAGAATCTGAAGTGCCTTGACTCGCATGCAGACACGAGAAAGACGTGCTTCACTATCCATCAATAAGAAATCAGCTACACAGTGCTTTAGTGAAAACAAGTGTTTCCATTCGTGAATAGTATCGAAAACGATACAAGAGAAAAGCTCTTAAAGGAACAGTCAAAGCTTGTTTTCACCTTAAAGCACTGTGTAGCTGATTTCTTATTGATGGATTAGTGAAGCACCGTCTTTCTCGTGTCCTGCATGCGAGTCAAGGCACTTCAGATTCTAGCTGTCTGATATTGAATATAGATTTTATGATTGTAGTTTCCAAAATGTAAATTGTAAGTTTGTTAGAGATGCTTTAGTTTAGTTTAGAATGTAGCTTCACCTACTTAATTTATATCCACATGTAGTATTATGAGCATTGTACATAATATGTATTGCATTCATACCAAATTATTTAAAACAACAATAATAATGAGATAGTTAAAAACACAGTAATGCATTAAGTCAAATGAAAATCAGAACACACTAAATCACATTTTCCACAATATTTATTTCTAAATTACATAAGAATTAAAATATTGTTTACATAT
>NC_045740.1:26983478-26983581 GCF_008692095.1 Etheostoma spectabile | reverse complement strand
AAAAAGAAACATTTAGAAAGTTTTCTTACATGTATTGCATTGTTAAGTAGATAAACAGTATATACTAACATACTATGTTTAAATTCACAAACTTAACACTTTA
>NC_045740.1:26982286-26983468 GCF_008692095.1 Etheostoma spectabile | reverse complement strand
ATTCAGTCTCTGTGTCTGTGGTGACTGCTCCCTTTGTGTGTGAGGTGATTCCCAAAACCACCAGCACAGAAGAAGAAGAAGCAGATGGTGACAACTTCCTCTGTGCTGGTCAGGCAGGAGCTCGTAGTAGTCTTCAATGGGTCTTCAGCTCGTAATTGGTGCCTGGAAGCATGTAGGGTGCTGAGAGTGGTCCAGTGGTTTGCTGTGGTGCTGGGTCTGCCTGAGATGATAGGTTGGTTGACGTCCGTGGTCCAGTGGTCTGCTGTGGTGCTGGGTCTGCCTGAGATGATAGGTTGGTTGACGTCCATGGTCCAGTGGTCTGCTGTGGTGCTGGGTCTGCCTGAGATGATAGGTTGGTTGACGTCGTGGTCCAGTGGTCTGCTGTGGTGCTGGGTCTGCCTGAGATGATAGGTTGGTTGACGTCCGTGGTCCAGTGGTCTGCTGTGGTGCTGGGTCTGCCTGAGATGATAGGTTGGTTGACGTCCGTGGTCCAGTGGTCTGCTGTAGTGCTGGGGCTGCCTGATGTAGGTTGGTTGACGTCGTGTCAGTGGTCTGCTGTGGTGCTGGGTCTGCGAGATGATAGGTGGTTGACGTCCGTGGTCCAGTGGTTTGCTGTGTGCTGGGTCTGCCTGGAGATGATAGGTTGGTTGAAGTCCGTGGTCCAGTGGTCTGCATGTGGTGCTGGGTCTGCCTGAGATGAAGGTTGGTTCGTCCGTGGTCCAGTGGTCTGCTGTGGTGCTGGGTCTGCTGAGATGATGGTTGGTTGATGTCGTGGTCCAGTGGTCTGCGTGGTGCGGGGGTCTGCCTGAGAATGAGAGGTTGGTTGAGTCCGTGGTCCAGTGGTCTGCTGGGGTGCTGGGTCTGCCTGAGATGATAGGTTGGTTGACGTCGTGGTCCAGTGGTCTGCTGTGGTGCTGGTCTCGCTGAGGATAAGGTTGGTTGACGTCCGTGGTCCAGTGGTCTGCTGTGGTTGTGGGTCTGCCTGAGATGATAGGTTGGTTGACATCCATTCTCAGCTGCCTGACGAGTGCCAAAATCCCAGAGGAATCCTGCCCTGCTAAAACAGACAAAACAGGGAGTAATGTTGAACACAGCTATACAATATTGCCCTGTTGGTAGCTGTTTTGTTGGGTTTGGCCTCCAATGACAGAATGATAAACAATGGAATAATATTCAAGAAGG
>NC_045740.1:26982076-26982276 GCF_008692095.1 Etheostoma spectabile | reverse complement strand
AAATATAATCCACATGTGTAGAGTTAACTTATCACTGCTTTATGTCCCTGCAAAACTGCTCTACGCTGGCCGTTCCATTGTTTTCCTATAGAGAGAGTGGTGCCAGCAAGGCACAACGCTATCCTTGACGTCACACACTGCTCGGAATTGCCGTTGTACACTCAAAATACAAATTATTTAAACTTTGACCTTTCAAGGCA
>NC_045740.1:26981819-26982066 GCF_008692095.1 Etheostoma spectabile | reverse complement strand
CCAATTCCAGAACGTTCCTGCGCTGCGCTTTGCCTCTCCACGCCCTACCTCACGGTTTTGCTACGGCTCATGTGTAGGCGGCTATAGTGAGGGGATTACTTACTTGGCCAAGTGAAAGAAAGGCAACCACTGCTCTTTTGCTCGACTTGAAATCATCCCAGTCCTGTGGTCGTCCATCCTTCTCATCTGGTCCACAGTAAACACCTAGAAAAATATATGACAGTATAACAATGAGTAAGATTTATTA
>NC_045740.1:26981632-26981809 GCF_008692095.1 Etheostoma spectabile | reverse complement strand
ACTATTCAATAAGTGAGATTACTGTCAATAATTGTTAACTTACCTCTGGTATAGGTATCCACAGCTATGTTAAAAAGCCAAAGAACAACAATGCTTAACCTTACATTGCTCCCAATAGCCAGGCTAGTGCCTTGCACGGTAGCTTGCTGCCATTAGCGCTACATAAATGCAATCAAA
>NC_045740.1:26970437-26981607 GCF_008692095.1 Etheostoma spectabile | reverse complement strand
TGGGACCAAGCGCATGTGGACACAGTGTTCTTTTTCAATTATCCATTCTTAGATATTACTCTTACATAGTAATAGGATGGGACGTCTCTAATTCATGGTGTTACGAGTTCCACTGATGTGATTTCTGTAACTGACAAGACGGCCTGCTGATGCAGATTTTTTGAAGTTGGCTTGTGCAGTCCCTCCTTGCTGCACCCTGTTAACTGCTGTTTGCATTTGAGTTAAAGTTGAATAAGGCCAACAAGGAGGACGAGCTAAACGGTCGCATGATCTTATAACCTAAGCAGGCATTTCGGTATTTTAATGAGGTTTTCCCAACTGAGCAGTTTATAACTCTTTAGAATGATGGTAACGAATGCTTTTTGTCTAGGGTTTAAGTGCTTGTATGTATAATGATTCAGTGTTTTAACGCTGTAGAGTGTGCATTGGACCAACTTATGAGACATAGGTGATTGGCAGAGAACCATGATGGAAGTATAGCTTAGCTGCCTCGTTGCTAGGCGGTTTCTGATATACACTGCATTGGCCAGACTGCCTTTACTTTATTACTAGACCCTCTTTATGTGGGTTGTTAAGGCAAGTTTGAGTCTAGGTGAGTCCTCAAGACTTGTTTCTGAACAACCATTGGTCTGTGTCCTAAAAGAAATGTCCTTGCTCTGCGTCGAGGCGGAGCCCTTGGTAATGAACATACAAACTGTTTTTGAAAACATCAGTGGGCAACACAGTGCTAAGCACAGATGTACCCTCACTTAGCAATCTGTTATCTTGTATTGCAACCCTCTTCAGCAGTCTTACCATAGTAAAAATACTGTATCTCAGCATACATTAAATATCACCACTTTCCACAAACAAACAGTAAGCATTTTTTACGTATATAATTGTAAACCTGTTACATATTGCTCTTTTATCACACAATTATTCTGGTTATTTCGGGCTAAAAAAGGAGAGGTCCCTTACCTGTCTTTAGAATTTTTCTAAATTAATTCCTTTTAAATAAGTTTTATTTGTTATGGTTATTTTACTTATGCTTCTTTAATGTATCATCTTGTTTGTGGGTTGGGTTATTCTAACCTTGCATTTTTTGTTTAACTACTATTAATTTGTATGATCCATCTGTCAAATAGTATTTGAACACCTGAGACATCAATGGTAATATTGGTACAGTAGCCTTTGTTTGCCATTCCAGAGGTCAAACGTCCTGTAGTTTTTCCCAAGTTTGCACACACTGCAGAAGGGATTTTGGCCCACGCCTCACACAGAGCTTCTCTAGCTCAGTCAGATTTTGAGCTCCCTCCAAAGATCTCTCTTGGTTTTAGGTCTGGATACTGGCTAGGCCACGCGAACCTTGATCGCTTCTCTTTCCATAGCACTCCTTGGTCTCCTGGCTGTGTGCTTCGGGTATTGTCATGTTTGAAGACCCAGCCTCTGACCCATCTTCAATCTGTTACTGAGGAAGTAGGTGTTTCCCCAAAATCTCGCATACATGGCCCCCAATTCTCCTCTCCTACTACAGTGCGTCAGCCTTGTCCCATTGCTAAACACAAAAGTATTTGGATTCTTACTGATTGTCTTGTGGACAGGTGTCTTTATTCGCTAACAACGTCCAACAGGTGCTCTAATTTAGGAAATAAATGGAGTGGAGGTGGACATTTTGAAGAATTCTAGCTAATATACCGGTGTTCAATCCTTATTTGCTGCTTTATCAAACAAATACAAATAAAAGTTAAAAAGATCATACATTGGGATTTCTGGATTTTTTGTTTTTTATGAAGTCTCTCACAGTGGACACACCTACGAATGCATTTCAGACCCCTCCGTGATTTCTACTTGGGGAGGAACTTTGCACTCGCAGGGTGTTCCAATACTTATTTTCCTCACTTATGTAACTACCGTTCAAGTTTGGGGTCCCAACATTTATTTTTTTCATGAAAAGTTCACCTTATTCACCACCATACTTTGGAAATGAACAGAAAAGAGTCAAATCATTAACAGGTTTAGATTATAATGTATTTGTCTTATGAAATAAGATTTTTTTTACTCAACTTTGCTTTCGTAAAAGAATCCTCCATTTGCAGCAATTACGCATTGCAGACCTTTGGCATTCTAGCTGTTAATTTGTTGAGGTAAATCTGGAGAATTTCACCCCAACGGCTTCCACAAGCCGCTCCCCAAGTGATGGTTGGAGGGCTCTTCTTCTGCGACCATACTGTCAAGCGCTCCCACACAGCTTCAATGGGTTCAGCTCTTGTTACTGCGCTGGCCCCTCCATTAAACCGATGAATACCAGCTGCCGGCTTCTGCCCCCCCCTTCTTTTAAAATTTAGGTTTCTTGCAAAGGTTGGATGTGTTGTTTGTGGTCATTGCCTGTTGTCGATGAAATTGGCTCCCAATCAGCGCGTCCACTGGTTTTGGCATGTGTCGTTGCAAAATTGCTGATGCCTTCCTTATTCATATGCCCCTTTTAACCCTTACAAATCTCCCACCTTACAGCACCACAACCCCAGACCATCTATTACCTCCACATGCTTAAACAGATGGCGCCGGCCCTTCTGCCAGCCTCTTTGTCATTTGTTCTGCGTCTCAGCCACCGTTCGTCTTTGGGAATCCAACACCTCAACTTGGATTCACCCGCCCCAAAACTTTTTCCAGTCTTCCTCTGTCCCTGTCTTGTTCTTTTGCCCATCTAATCTTTTTTCTTTTATTGGCATTCTCAGATCTGGCTTTTTTTTTCTTTGCCACACTGCCCTAAGCCCAGGAATCCCAGCAGCCGCCTCTTCACTGTAATGTTGACACTGGGGTGTTGCTGTACTATTTATTTAAATCCAGTTGGGGACCTGTGAGGCGTCTGTTTCTCAAACTAGAGACTGCGACTGTCATTATCGTCTTGCTCAGTGTGCAAGCGGCCCTCCCACTTATTTTTCTCTCGGGTTGAGCCTGTTTGCGCTGTTCCTCTGAAGCGAGTTTGTACACACCATTGTAGGAATCTTCACTTTCTTAGCAATGTCTCGGTCATGGATAGCCTTCATTTCTAAGGACACAAGAATAGCTGTAAGTTTCAGATGAAAGTCTCTTTTTCTGGCCATTTTGAGCGTTTATTGACCCCACAATGTGATGCTCCAGAAACTCAATCTGCTCACGGAAGGTCCGTTTTTTAGTTTGTAACAACCTAATCTGTTTCAGATCTGTGCACATATTGCACAAGGTTTTCTAATCTCAATTACCTGCTGACCATGACAAACACATTGGGACCATTAGAACAAGAGTGATAGTTGCTGGGAATGGGCCTCTAGACACCTATTGAGAATTGCACCAAAAACAGACCATTTGCAGCTAGACTAGTCCATTTCCACATTAGCAAGTATAGAGTGTATTTCTCAAAGTTCAGACTAGTTTTAAAAGTTATCTTCTTGAAAAGTACAGTGCTTTTTCCTTCAAAAATAGGACCTTTCATGTGACCCAACCTTTTTGAACGGTATGTTACAATGGCAGAAACTTTTGCGCTATGTACAATTTGTAAGAAAACTTGTGAAAAATAAGTTAAAAAAGGCGAGGTACATGTGAAATCAGTATATTTTAAAGGCAAGCAACAACCCCTTTCGGCCCATTAATAATAATGTCTGACAGATATGCACCTAACAGACATTGTATTTTAATATTTAATACAATCATATCACGAAACTTGCGCTTATCACACATAACACACTATTACCGAACCCCCACAGCCCTAACACATAAAGGACGTCTAACCACATTAGGGTTTTTCCAGCATCCACAGAAAAGTTCCACTCTAGGCGCGGGTTAAAGAGTCATCAGCAAATGCTGTAAGACATGTCTGATACAGATTGGCTAAAAACACCAACCGCCTCAATACTTTGAACCTCTTTGGTAGTCCCCGGATTGAGCGTCCACATCGAAAATTAACATCCATATGGTTTTTATGAGATAAAAAAAATGTATGGACCTGTACAACATATATAGAATATAAGATTTCTAGAATACACATAGAGTATAGAATTTGAATATTTACCATTATGGGGACAAAATACACTCGTTTATGAAATACAATTATTCCTACCTATTCCTGGTGACTTCACACTCTTGATACACCAAAGGAATGGTTTTTACACCACCTCCTTTGTGAAGAAACTTATCAAAAGCAGCCACCTATTGAGCAAGAAAACAAATAAAGAAATAAAAAGTATCCATATGCATGCAAGACATTCAATCAAAAATACCATGTGCCCTGTCATTTTGGAAAAAAAAAATGGAAACTTTATAAATGAAAACATGTTCCCTGAATTCAGAGCGAGAGTCCCACACTGTACTGCTCCAGTTGTCAGAATTGACACAGAAATCCAGAGTGCACCTTTTCTATGCACATGCCCCCTGTGTAAGTGTGGCTTTTATATCACAACTGAGCATTTGGTCCATTAGACCAAACCCTAAAATGCTCTCGGATAGTCCGGTGGTTTGAGGTGGTTTTTAAGCTCATCCAAGTCCTATTTGGTAATCACGAACACTAGGGCTGCACGATTATTGCCAAAATGACGAATCACGTATTTTGCTACACAATTTGATCGCGATTATTCTCACAATATTGTTGATTTTAACCAAAACACATTGTATTGTCACATAAGCTATTTATAACTGCAAAGAGGGCGTGTGGAGTGTACGGCATACTCACAGAGAGAAGGCTATCATTATGAACGTCCTCGCACGGGTCGAACGGCGGATCCACACGTCGTTCTTTATTAAACGTTGGTATCTTCACGCGCTGCAAGTTTGGAACTATGATATTTCGCAATGGGTCACACCTGGCCCAGGTTCCTGGTCCAGGTCCAGTCCCGCGCTCCGTCTCACAGGCTGTCTCTATCTCACCAACGAAGTTATTGCATTCACCACCTTCTTCTGTGTTCTTCGCCCGTAGCGGCCGCGGACTGGCGTTACCAGCGAACACTGGTACAAATACAGGTGGGGGTTGCCCCCTCATCTTAAACATCTAACGCTGTGTTAATAAAAAATTAAAACTGTGGACAAGTGTCGGAAGGTGGAAGGTGTCGTGCAATGGTACTTATCCCCCCAGGATCTGTACCCTGGCCGCGGGAACGCGCATGCACACATGTTCAATTTCAATTTCATTGTTCATTCAATGTTTATTTATAGTACAATTCACTACAAGAGTAGCTCAAGACCTTTACAGATAACACAGAGCGACGATTCCTGCTGCCTTTCGAATTGTTTAACTGCTGCCCTTATGAATTTACCTCTTAATGGAACAAATATCGACTTGGAAGACTCGGCAGGGTTTTCATAGTAACAGGGTCTCAGTTACTACATAACTAAGGTGTATGTTGTCTGTTACATTAAGGACGACGTGTTATTGTTTATAACGTCCGTTTAATATTATGGACT
Source organism: Etheostoma spectabile (assembly GCF_008692095.1). Classification (NCBI taxonomy): domain Eukaryota; kingdom Metazoa; phylum Chordata; class Actinopteri; order Perciformes; family Percidae; genus Etheostoma; species Etheostoma spectabile. Next base: position 26,976,195 of record NC_045740.1, on the reverse strand, counting down.
GATAGACGTATCCTCCAGTCCTCTAACGTAGTTCCTGTTTTAATTTACTTTAGTTTACTCTGCTTCTTTTTTCAATTAAAACTTGTTTTCACCTTTCTACCAATGATTACGGAGTAGCCTACTCAAAATATCAGACCGTTTTTCACCTGATATTTTGTGTGTCATGTCCTGTCCCTCATGGGTGTTATTTGTTTGTTTGTAACCAGTCACAAGGAACAACCTGCCAATTTGTGGAAAAAGGAAAAAAAGGCACTTGCTGTTGTCTATCAAAAGTTACAACATAGGGGTGTACCCCAAATCTCAGGCTTTTTTCAACCTGATATTTTGTGTGTCTGTCCTGTCATCATGTGTGGTTTTTGTGTTTACCAGGTCACAAGGAATAACAACCTGACAAAATTTGGAGAGGTCTGCTGTTTATCTAGCAACGTTACATGGGGACACCCAAAATTCCAGTCTGTTTTCACCTGATATTTTATAGGAAAGCTTGACGATATCTATAGTAATACCAAATCACAACATTCAAAACTATATAACATATTATATAATATATATATATATAATATATATAGAATATATATTTTGTGTGCTTTGTCATCAAAATGCAAAGTGTGTTCTCATATGCTACTTACAGAAACTTTAGTCTCTCCGCCTGTTTTTATCTTTACCTAGGCTCGTGTGTCGAAGCCTATGTTAAGTTTGATGTAATTGAATATTTTTTAATGATATTGAAACAGTTGTAAATAGTTTACATGCTAAGGTAATAATTAGAATATCAGAATAAAAAAAACCGAACCTGATGGCAAAACTTCACGTGAAGAAAAACAACGGAGCCAGCTGTAAAAATCCACTAGCGGCAACTTCGCCAACAACCGCAGCGTGGTACGTCACATTAATTCATGGAAAAGGAACGCGATCCGAGGAGGCCTCGTATAGGGCTGCAGACCATTCTAATTCCCACTTTGCATTTTGACTTGGCGTCATGCAAGTCGAACTGTGGAAACAAACTCTTTGCAGTTTTAATGAACCCGCTGGGGAGATACACATAACTGCAAATGATCATTTGGAAAAACAAATAGAACACAAGAACAACACAAACTGATTCTGAATCACGACTCTTGTGTGAAAGGAAGAGACTGTGGAATGCCGATTCGTCAGCCTGGTGTATCCCGAGGAGCACCTCCCGGATTTATCCGAGGGGACTCATCCAGTGTACAGGCAGGGTAAGACAACTTGTAGATGATTTTTAATTTACGTTAGCTACGTATCTCGATTCATTGATTATTCAATAAACATACCAATCTTTATCAGTAGCTCAGTATGTGGGTAAATTGGTGCAATTTAGAATGTAAAGGTGAAAGCCCTAACGTTAGCATGCTATGGAAAACAGATGTTAAAACAGGACTTTTACTTTACATTATCGTGTAAATAAGTATCATGCTAGACAGCATGTCTTTAAATATCGCGGACATGGTGGATTATCAACAATCTAGTGATGACTTGCGAAAACCACTGTCATTTCAGTTGAAGGCAACACAAATACCGAAAACTTAGGCTACATTGATAATTTGCTGAAAAAAGATGGCAGCTATGGGCCAAAATTCATACATCCCAAAAACAGTCTTTGAGTTGAAACCATGGAACGATGGAACTGTTAGGATCGAACGTCGCGCGGTTTCATCAAACCCAGACCCTTCATGTTGTGTGTTTGGAACCGCGGAGGTTCTTGTTAGAGTTTGTTAAATCTTAAACACGTTTAAAAGTGTATCAAATGACAAACCTGTTTTATTACACAGCTACTCCACGTTTTTTTCGCCTCTTGGTTCTGGCAGGTTGGAATTGCGCTCATCCGTGCGTAAAAAACAAAACGCTAGATTCTTTACTAGCCAACAAATACAGAGCGACATGTTCCATGAAGCCCCCCCCTTGTGATTATAATAATTATTATTACTTACCAATTTTTATTATTGCTGTTGCTGTTATGTGCTCTCTATTCGGTACCTACTCTGATAAATACACCAGAAAACCTTCAACAATTGTTTGGGATTTTTATTGAGAAAATATGACTCTTCATCTTCACCACAGATCTGAATACAATTTTAATATCAAGTCAACAGTATTTTTTCAAGTTGAGGTCAGTTTGTTCAGTGTGAGCAAGTATAGTAAAATATGCTTATTTTGTATATAATGCAGCATAATTAATTCTCATGTTGTCACCTGTTCAAATAACTTATAAAAAACTGCACAATATTTGGCATTTTTGTTAAAAAAGGTATAGCCTTTTTCTGTTGGTTACTTAGACACATGGTTGTAAGTAATTATTATGTATGTATGTATGTAGTATGTATGTTATGTTGTATGTATGGAGCTGAGTATTTTTTTCGTTATTACAGCGTAACAATACATGCAGAGAGTTTTTAGAGAGAAAAAAAATGATCACACTGATAGCAAAAAAAAGCTTATGAGAGAAAAATAATATTTGAGAGAAAGTTTTCATACCAATAGCCAAAAGTTTAAATATCAATTTGAAATGTTTTTACATTTATTTTCTGAGACAAAAACATTCTCATCACATCCACTTTCAAACTTCTAAATATAATATATTCTTGGCTATCACTGTGAAAAAAAATTAAAGAACAGTGGTCACACAGATTGGTCAATAGAACGTGGCTCTGCCCTGACAATTTTTTCACATTGAGGAATAAAAATGCCTGAACAAGAAAAAAAATGTGCACTGAAGAGCGAGAAAAAAAGTTACACTGATAGAAAAAATATGTTTTTGAGAGTTTAAAAAAAGTATTTTAAGAGACATTTTTTTCTTTTTTCTGCGAACTATTTTAAACCTTTCAAATTTAACTTTTAAACTTTTTTTTTGTCTAAATATTTGCCTATTGATATACACCTTTTTCTCTCAAAGATTTGTTTTCTCTTCATAAAATGCTTTTAGCTATCATGACAACCTTTCTCTCCTCAAACGTTTTTTTTTACATTTTTACTTTTTTGCATTTATAGAAGAAACAAATCTAGCTCCATATGTATGTTCTTTATTTTAACTTTAATTGTTTGCTAATTTAATCCAAATAATTAATGTTATGAGCCCTCTTATGTTTTTTTAAAAAAAAACATTTTTTTTTTTTTTTTTTTAAATCAACTAAACATTTTAGATAACAAAAGACTTTTTTACGTTTGATCTTTGTTTTTCCCTCAGTCCTGTTTAACAACTTCCCACGTCCGCAGTACCCTTGCCTCCCTGAAGATGAAAGGGGAGTCTACCATTGGTCAACCGTTTTCCCCCTCTCAAGAAGATGAACTCACTTGAGGAGTGGGAGGATGAAGGCTCAGAGGATGAAGACAACTGGCCTGACTGGTCTGTAATCTTGGGTATTGCTCCTGTCTGAAGAGTACGAGTGCAGAGGAAGAGGAGAAAGTGGATGTTGAAATTGTAGTGCTGGTGAGTTGAAGAGATGGTGACTTTGAGGTGGTGGTGTTAGCGGTTGTATTGTGGTTATACTGATGTTTTAATGATGGTTTTTGAGATGTTTATGGTTATGGTTTTTGTGATGTTTTAGTGCTGGGTAATCTTATAGTGCTGGTCATAGTGCTGGTTACATTGCGTATAGTGATGGTTTTATAGTGTTGTTGTTGTGCTGGTTCTCGTGATGTTTATAGTGTATGGGTTTCCGTTATGTTATAGTGATGGTGAGGTCGATAGAGATGGTGGTAGTGGTATTGGAGTGAGGGTTTATAGTGATGTTCTAGTGATGGGTAGAGATGGTTATGGTGAATGGGTTTTGTGCTGATTTTAGTGCTGGGAATGCTGAGTGCTGGTCATAGTGCTGGTTATATTGCTTGTTATAGTTATTTGTTATAGTGATGGTTGTCGTGAGGGTTCAGTGAATGGGGGTTTGCTAGTGATGGTTTCTAGTTTTCGTTATGATGTCAACATCCTACCTTACTCCCATCTCAATCGAACACTTCCCACCTCCAGTGTTTGGCACATTTAAACTACCGGCTCCTTCCTTTTCCCAAAACTGGTGAGTCCATTCTGGCACCTCTGCCATTCGTGGTCCGCTGCCCGGCTTCCTGCGCTGCACGTGAGAGAACCTGAATATGGTTGTCCCTCCAGCCGCCATCACAGTCACCCTTTGCCTCAGGGATTCTGCACACTCCTCTTCAGGCCTCAGCCCCTCCACAGACAGCAGAAGTGAAGACAGCTCCAGGGCGTCCTGCACACCTCCTCTTCAGGCCTTGTCCCCTCCACAAAGAGAAGCAGGGAAGAGAGTGACAACCATTGCAGTAAGTATGAAATGCTAAGGGAATTGTGAGGACAGCCTCAATGCTTTGCCACCCTCCCTTCAGGCCCGGCCCCTCCACTTAGAAGAAGGGCGCGACCTCCAGAAGTCTGCACATCCTCTTCAGCCCGCTTCCCCTCCACAGACAGACGAAGGGAGACCGCTCCATTGGTCTGCACCCTCCTCTTAGGCCTCTTCCCCTCCACAGACCAGAAGAAGTAAACAGCTCGGGCTCTGGACCTAAACCTTCAGGCCTCGTCCCCTCCACATTCAGGCTAGACGTGGTAATGGTTCCTCTTGATAACATTCGAGACTGAGATAGCGACTCTGTTAGACTATAGTTTTGGGACTTTTGCTGACGGATTGAACACTTTGGAGTCTAACGGGTAAATAACTCATTGTTATAGTATTGCACCATGGCCTATTAGTACATTTGGAAGCAGATGGTCCTCTTCTTTGTAATCTTGAGGCTGTCAAGATTTACTTATCTTCCATGTTTTTTGGCGGGGTTGGCTATGACTCCGGTAGCTTCTAGCATCAGGTTATTTTTCCTCTTTTGATTATAGTTATCGTTTAATTGGTAATGTACAGTCTGTGATACCTATATTAAGTGCATTTAGTAGCACTTTTCATTCACCCACTAGATCAAGATTCACTTTATTGTCCGCCATTGTTTGGAACTTTGTCTTGGGCACTTAACCCATGCTGCAGCATATTAAAAATAAAAACACACAGACATGTAAGCAAACAATTGATAATTTCAATACATACACACCCGTAATATGTCCCTATGGTGTTATAAACACAACATGGGTGTCAAGCAGGCTTTAGTTAAAACAGTTATTCCAACAATAAAATAATAACAAAACAAATAATATAAGTGTAAGATCACAAAGCACAACAATGACAAATCCGCATCGCCAGAAAGCTACACGCAGGCCACTCGCCTGACAATTGGGAGCATGGGGGGTTCAGTGGTTTGCCCCAAGTATTCCTTTTTAAACTAAGCTACGACAGATGCACTATCCCAAGTAAGTCACAATATTGAATAGTTCACCAGAAAATGCAGGAAAAATAGTGGACTTGCTTAAAGATATGCATCTCTGTTAATGCTTTTTAAGCAGTTGATGCTGTTTAACTGGCTTTTGGCTCATGGTTTAATGTTTGTTTGTAAATCTTTTTATTTTTCCATTGGTATTTTAATTTCTTTTTCTTCTTGTTAATTTGTCTGTTGTGATCAAATGTTTTAACCATATGTTCTCATGTGAATCACTTCGATACGGTCTGTAAAACGGGCTTATATCAGATAAACCTGTTATATTTTTGGAATTGCATTTATGTAGGTGATACCTTGGGCAAAACACTGAACCCCACATTGCTCCCAATGGTCAGGCGAGTGCCCTGCGTGGTAGCTTTCTGGCGATGCGGATTTGTCATTGTTGTGCTTGTGATCTCTACACTGATACTTA
>NC_045740.1:26970245-26970427 GCF_008692095.1 Etheostoma spectabile | reverse complement strand
TATTATTTTATTGTTGGAATAATGTTTAACTAAAGCCTTGCTTGACACCATGTTGTGTTTATACACCATCAGGGCCATATTACGGTTGTTTGTATGGTATTGTAAATTATCAATTGTTTGTTACACATGTCTGTTTGTTTTTATTTTTAATATGACTGCCTCATGGGTTAAGTGCCCAAGAC
>NC_045740.1:26969369-26970105 GCF_008692095.1 Etheostoma spectabile | reverse complement strand
CTGATGCTAGATGCTACCTGAGTCATAGCCAACCCCGCCAAAAAACATGGGAAGAATAAGTAAATCTTTGCCAGCCTTCAAGATTACAAAGAGACCATCCTGCTTCCAGATATGTACTAATAGGCCCTGGTGCAATACTCTACCAAAGGAGTTATCTACCCCGTTAGACTCAAAGGTTTTCCAATCCTTCAGCAAACAGTCCCAAACTCTGTCCTAATCAGAGTCGCTATCTTCAGTTCCCTCGCACTGTTCTACAGAGGGAACCATTACCGGATCTCCTGAATGTGGAGGGGCCGAGGCTGAAGAGAGGTCAGACTCCCTGAGCTGTCTTCCCTTCGCTGTCTGTGAGTAGAGGGCGGCGTGTGCGGCGTGCTGGCAGACTCCTGGAGCTGTCTTCCCCTTCTTCTGTCTGTGGAGGGGCCGAGCCTGAGAGGATGTGCAGACCTGTCTGGAGCTGTTTCCCTTCTTCTAATTGAGGCGCCGGGCCTGAAGGAGGGTGGCAACCCATTGAGGCTGTCCTCACAATTCCCCTTCAGCTCTTCATACTTACCTGCAAGGTGTCACTTCTCTTCCCTGTCTTCTCTTGTGGAGGGGCCAAGGCCTGAAGAGGAGTGTGCAGACTCCCTGGATGTCGTCCCTTCTCTGTCTGTGGAGGGCTGAGGCCTGAAAGATGTGGCAGACTCCCTGAGGCAAAGGTGTGACCTTTGAGAGGCTGAGGGACAACCATATTCAGGTT
>NC_045740.1:26969075-26969359 GCF_008692095.1 Etheostoma spectabile | reverse complement strand
GCAGCGCAGGAAGCCCGTGCAGCGGACCACCGAATGGGAGGTGCCAGAATGGCTCACCAGTTGGAAAGGAAGGACGCGGTAGTTTAAATTGCTGCCAAAAACTTGGAGGTGGGAAGTGTTCGATGAGAGGGGAGTAAGGTAGGATGTTGACATCATCACGAAAACTAGAACCATCACTAGAACCATCACTCGAACCCTCACGACAACCATCACTATAACCATCACTATAACCAGCAATATAACCAGCACTATGACCAGCACTATAAGCATTACCAGCACTAAAA
>NC_045740.1:26968834-26969065 GCF_008692095.1 Etheostoma spectabile | reverse complement strand
AAAACCATCACCATAACCATCTCTAAAACCATCACTATAACCATCACTATAACCATCACTACCACTACCACTACCACCATCTCTATCGACCTCACCATCACTATAACCATCACGGCAACCATCACTATAACCATCACTAGAACCATCACAACAACCATCACTATAACCATCACTATAACCAGCAATGTAACCAGCACTATGACCAGCACTATAAGCATTACCAGCACTAAA
>NC_045740.1:26968544-26968824 GCF_008692095.1 Etheostoma spectabile | reverse complement strand
AATCATCACAAAAACCATCACCATAACCATCTCTAAAACCATCATTATAACCATCAGTATAACCATCAATACCACCTCTACCACCACCACTATCAACGTCACCATCTCTATCAACGTCACCATCACTACAATTTTCAACATCCACTTTCTCCTCTTCCTCTGCATTCTCGTCCTCTTCAGACACGGAGCAATACCCAAGATCTACAGACCAGTCAGGCCAGTTGTCTTCATCCTCTGAGTCTTCATCCTCCCACTCCTCAAATTGATGTTCATCTTCTCT
>NC_045740.1:26968339-26968534 GCF_008692095.1 Etheostoma spectabile | reverse complement strand
GGGGAAAACGGTGACCAATGTCATACTCACCTTCCTCTTCAGGGAGGCCAGGTACTGCAGGACGTGGGAAGTTGTCTACACGGCCTGAGGAAAACAAAGATCAAACGTAAAACGTCTTTTTTATCTAAAATGTTTATTGTGACTTCAAATAATAAGGAGTTCTCATAACATTAATTATTTGGATTAAATTAGCAA
>NC_045740.1:26966596-26968315 GCF_008692095.1 Etheostoma spectabile | reverse complement strand
AGAACATACATATGGAGCTAGATTTGTTTCTTTATTAAATGCAAAAAAGTAAAAATGTAAAAAAACGTTTGAGAGAAAAGGTTGTCACTGATAGCTAAAAAGCATTTTATGAGAGAAAACAAATATTTGAGAGAAAAGGTTTTCATATCAATAGCAAATATTTGAGACAAAAAAAAGTTTAAATTTAAATTTGAAATGTTTAAAATTATTTCTCAGAAAAAAAAAGAAATGTCTCTTAAAATACTTTTTTTAAACTCTCAAATACATATTTTTTTTCCTATCAGTGTAACATTTTTTTTCTCGCTCTCAGTGCAATTTTTTTTTCTTGTCTCAGGATTTTTATCTCAATGTGAAAAAATTGTCATGGGCAGAGCCACGTTCCTATTGACCAATCTGGTGACCACTGTCTTTAATTTTTTTTTCACAGTGATAGCAAAAAATATATATATTTTAGAGTTTGAAATTGTATTTTGAGAGAATTTTTTTTTCTCAGAAATAAATTTAAAACATTTCAAATTTATATTTAAACTTTTGCTATTGGTATGAAAACTTTTCTCTCAAATATTTATTTTTCTCTCATAAAATGCTTTTTTGCTATCAGTGTGATCATTTTTTTTCTCTCAAAACCTTTCTCTTCATTTATTTTCTCGCTTGTAATAAAGAAACAAATCTAGCTCCATACATACATACATACATACATACATACATACATACATACATACATACATACTGTACATACATGTGTCATAAAGTCACCAACAGACAAAAGGCTATACCTTTTTTAACAACAATGCCAAATATTGTGCAGTTTTTCCTCAGTTATTTTGAACAGGTGACAACATGAGAATTAATTAATGCTGCATTCATATAAAAATAAGCATTATTTACTATACTTGCTCACACTGAAAAACTGACCGTCAAACTTGAAAAAATTACTGTTGACTTGATATTACATTGTATTCAGATATGTGGCTGAAGAGTCATATTTTCTCAAATAAAAATCCCAAACAATTGTTGAAGTTTTCTGGTGTATTTATCAGAGTTACCGAATAGAGAGCACATAACAGCAACAGCAATAATAAAAATGTTAATAATAATAATTCTTATAATCAAAGGGTGTGGGCTTCATGAACATCGCTCTGTATTTGTTGGGCTAGTAAAGAATCTCGCGTTATGGCTTTTACGCACGGAGAGCGCAATTCAACTGCCAGACCCAGAGGTCGAAAAAAACGTGGATAGATATTTTAATAAAACAGGTTAATGTCATTTGATAAACTTTAAAACGTTTTAAGATTTAACCAACTAAACAAAGAACCTCCGCGTTCCAACCACACACATTAACGTGTCCTGGTTTGATTCCACCTGCGCGACGTTCGATCCTAACAGTTCCATCGTCTCCATGGTGCTCAACTCAAATACTTTTTTTGGGCATTTTATGAATTTTGGCCCAGTCGCCATCTTTTTTCAGCAAATTCAATGTAGCTATATTTTGTAGGATGTGTTGCCCTCAAACTGAAATGACAGTGTTTTCACATCCGTACACTAATTGTTGATACATTCCACACATGTCCCGCGATATTTAACACATGCTGTCTAGCAAGTAACTATTTTACAGGATAAGGTGGCAAGTAAAAGTCTGTTTTAACATCTGTTTTTTCCATAGGCCTAACGTTAATGGCTTTCCACCTTTAAATTCTAAACGTGACACCAATTTCCACA
>NC_045740.1:26965340-26966578 GCF_008692095.1 Etheostoma spectabile | reverse complement strand
AAGATTGGCTATTTTTATTGAATACATCAATGAATCAGAGATAAGTAGGCTAGACTTAAATAAATCTAAATCTAAAAGTTGTCTTACCTCGTCTTGCAGGCATGTGCAACCCATGGATGCGTCCCCTCGGAAAATCCGGGAGGTGCTCCTCGGGTATACCACCAGGCAGACTAAAGGCCTTTCCAAGCTCCTTCCTGTTCACACAATTTTAGGATTCAGAAGTTGGTTGTTCTTGTGTTCTTTTGTTTTTCCAATGATACAGTTTGCAGTAGTTATCTCCAGCGGTTTCAAAACTCAAAGAGTTTTTTTCCAACAGTTCGATTTGCATGAAGCACAAGTCAAAATGCAACAGTGAGAAATTAGAATGGTCTGCACGCCCTTACAGGCTCCTCGTTCGTCGTTCTGTTTCCATGACATTAATTGACGTACACGCCTGCGTTTGATTGGCCGAACGGCCACTAATGTATTTTACAGGCTTGCCCTTTTATTTTCCAGTGAAATGTTTGACCATCAGTTGTTTTTTTTCTGATATTCTAAGTTATTACTTAGGCATTGTAAACCTTTTACAACCTGTTTCAATAATAATTAAAAAATATATCATTATTACATCAAATTAAAATAGGCTTCTACAAATAGCCTAGTTAAAGATTAATAAACAGGCGGAGAGACTAAAGTTTCTGTAAGTAGCCTATGAATGAACCTTATTTGCATTTTGATGACAAATACATCAAAATATATATATATATATATATATATATATATATATATATATATATATATTTTTAATGTATTTTGATGTATTTATATATATATATATCTGTCTAAGCTTTCCTATAAAATATCAGGTGAAAAACAGCCTGATATTTTGGGTGTCCCCATGTAACTTTTGCTAGATAACAGCAGACCTCTCCAAATTTTGTCAGGTTGTTCCTTGTGACCTGGTTAACACACAAAATAACACACATGATGACAGGACAGACACACAAAATATCAGGTGAAAAAGCCTGATATTTTGGGTACCCCCTATGTAACTTTTGCTAGACAACAGCAGACCTCTCCAAATTATGTCAGGTTGTTCCTTGTGACCTGGTTAACACACAAAATAACACCCATGATGACAGGACAGACACACAAAATATCAGGTGAAAAACGGTCTGATATTTTGAGTAGGCTACCTCCCATGTAACTCATATGGTAGACAGGTGAAAAAAGTGTTTAATTGAAAAGCCATATTAAAC
>NC_045740.1:26964844-26965273 GCF_008692095.1 Etheostoma spectabile | reverse complement strand
TTGTTTAAAACTGCTGCCTTTACTTACCTCTTAAATGACAAATAGCGACGTGGAGACTCGGCAGGGTTTTCCAATGTAACAGGGTCTCAGTTAACTACATAAATAGTGTATTTGTCTGTTACATTAAGCGACGTGTGAATTGTTTTAACGTCGTTGAACTAATTATGGACTGATAGCGTCTCCTCTGTCCTCTACCGTGATTCTGTTTTAAGTTAATGTATAACTCTTGTTATGAATTGATACTATAAATAAAATTGAATTGAAAAATTGAATTGAAATTGAACTGTGTGCATGCGCGTTCCCGCGGCCAGGGGTACAGATCCTGGCGGGGATAAGTACATTGGCACGACACCTGTCCACACTTCTGACAATTGTCCACAGTTTTAATTTTTTATTAACACAGCTGTATATTGTTAAGTATGAGGGGCA
>NC_045740.1:26964681-26964828 GCF_008692095.1 Etheostoma spectabile | reverse complement strand
AGTGTTTCCGCTGGTAACTGCTATCGCGGCCGCTACGGCGAAGAACACAGAAGAAGTTGTTGAATGCAACTAACTTCAGTTGGTAGAGTACAGTGTGAGACGGAGCTGCTGGACCTGGACCTGGACCAGGACCTGGGCCAGAGATGT
>NC_045740.1:26964453-26964623 GCF_008692095.1 Etheostoma spectabile | reverse complement strand
TTCATACAGACGACGTGTGTATCCGCCGTTCGACCCGTGCTGGACCCGTTCATAATGATCAGCCTTCTCTCTGTGAGTAGCGTCCATCACACGCCCTCTTGCAGTTATAAATAGCTTATGTGACAATACAATTTGTTTTGGTTAAAATCAACAAATAATTGTGAGAATAA
>NC_045740.1:26963981-26964443 GCF_008692095.1 Etheostoma spectabile | reverse complement strand
AATTTTGATCAAAATAATCGTGATTGTCATTTTGGCCATAATCGTGCAGCCCTAGTTCGTTATTTCAAAATAGACTTTGGATGAGCTTTAAAACCACCTCAAACACACCTGACTATCCGACGAAGCTCTTTAGGGTTTGGTTCTAATGGACCAAACTGCTCAGTTGTGATATAAAAGCCAACTTACACAGGGTGTGCATAAAAAGGTGCACTCTGTATTTCTGGTGTCAATTCATGACATACTGTAGCAGTACAGTTGTGGGACTCTTCGCTCTTGAATTCAGGGAAAATGTTTTCATTTTCATAAATGTTTCCATCCAAAATGACAGGAACATGGTATTTTTGATTGAATGTCTTTCATGCATATGCTACTTTATTATTTCTTTATTTGTTTTCTTGCTCAATAGCTGGCTGCTTTTGATAATTTCTTCACCAAAGGAGGTTGTAAAACCATTTCCTTTGT
>NC_045740.1:26963459-26963971 GCF_008692095.1 Etheostoma spectabile | reverse complement strand
TGTGAAGTCCCAGGAATAGGTAGGAATACTTGTATTTCATAAATGATTGTATTTGTCCCCATAATGGTAAATATTCAAACTCTATACTCTATGTGTATTCTAGAAATCTATATATTCTATATATGTTGTACAGGTCCATTACATTTTTTTTATCTCATAGAAAACCATATGGATTTAATTTTAGAATGTGGACGCTCATATCCTGGGACTACCAAAGAGGTAAAAGTATTGAGGCGGTTTTTAGCCAATCTGTCTCAGACATGTCTTACAGGCATTTGCTGCTCTTTAACCCGGCCTAGAGTGGACTTTTCTGTGGATTTGGAAAACATACATGTGGTAAGACGTTCCTTTATGTGTTAGGGGTGTGTTTCTGTAATTAGTTTGTTATGTGTGATAAGCGCACGTTTTCGTTGAATGATTGTATTTAAATAGTTAAATAAAATGTCTGTTTAAGGTGCATATCTGTCAGAATTATTATTAATGTGCTAAAGGAGGTTGTTGCTTGCCTTTAA
>NC_045740.1:26963313-26963438 GCF_008692095.1 Etheostoma spectabile | reverse complement strand
CCTCTCCTTTTTTAACTTTATTTTTCACAAGTTTTCTATACAATTGTACATAGCTCAAAAGTTCTGCCATGTACACTACCGTTCAAAAGTTTGGGGTCACATTGAAATGTCCTTATTTTTGAAGG
>NC_045740.1:26962970-26963097 GCF_008692095.1 Etheostoma spectabile | reverse complement strand
GGCTAATTGATGATTAGAAAACCCTTGTGCAATCATGTTCACACATCTGAAAACAGATTAGGTTGTTACAAAGCTACAAAACTGACCTTCCTTTGAGCAGATTGAGTTTCTGGAGCATCACATTTGT
>NC_045740.1:26962721-26962887 GCF_008692095.1 Etheostoma spectabile | reverse complement strand
AGGCTATTCCATGCGAGACATTGCTAAGAAATTGAAGATTTCCTACAATGGTGTGTACAACTCTCTTCAGAGGACAGCGCAAACAGGCTCTAACCAGAGTAGAAAAATAAGTGGGAGGCCGCTTTGCACAACTGAGCAAGAAGATAAGTACATTAGAGTCTCTAGT
>NC_045740.1:26961648-26961856 GCF_008692095.1 Etheostoma spectabile | reverse complement strand
AAGTTTGATGTAAAAAAAATCTTATTTCAAATACAAATCATTATTTCTAACCTTGTTAATGTATTGACTCTATTTTCTGTTCATTTCACAAAGTATGGTGGTGAATAAGTGTGACTTTTCAGGAAAAAACTAAATTGTTTTGGTGACCCCAAACTTTTGAACGGTAGTGTACATACAGTGAGGAAAATAAGTATTTGAACACCCTGCT
>NC_045740.1:26961418-26961638 GCF_008692095.1 Etheostoma spectabile | reverse complement strand
TTCTCCCACTTAGAAATCACGGAGGGGTCTGAAATTGTCATCGTAGGTGCATGTCCACTGTGAGAGACATAATAAAAAAAAAAAATCCAGAAATCCCAATGTATGATTTTTTAAACTATTTATTTGTATGATACAGCAGCAAATAAGTATTTGAACACCTGTCTATTAGCTAGAATTCTTCAAAATGTCCACCTCCACTCCATTTATTATCCTAAATTAG
>NC_045740.1:26960567-26961408 GCF_008692095.1 Etheostoma spectabile | reverse complement strand
TGTTTGAGGTTGTTAGCTGCATAAAGACACCTGTCCACCCCAGACAATCAGTAAGAATCCAACTACTTTTTTTTTTCTGCACATGGGACAAGGCGACCGCACTGTATTAAGGAGAGGATGACTGGGGCCATGTATCGCGAGATTTTGGGGAACAACCTCCTTCCCTCAGTTACAGCATTGAAGATGGGTCGAGGCTGGGTCTTCCAACATGACAATGACCCGAAGCACACAGCCAGGAGAACCAAGGAGTGGCTCTGGAAGAAGCAGATCAAGGTTCTGGCGTGGCCTAGCCAGTCTCCAGACCTAAACCCAAGAGAGAATCTTTGGAGGGAGCTCAAACTCCTGACTGATCTAGAGAAGATCTGTGTGGAGGAGTGGGCCAAAATCCCTTCTGCAGTGTGTGCAAACTTGGTGAAAAACTACAGGAAACGTTTGACCTCTGTAATTGCAAACAAAGGCTACTGTACCAAATATTACCATTGATTTTCTCAGGTGTTCAAATACTTATTTGCAGCTGTATCATACAAATAAATAGTAGTTAAACAAAAATGCAAGGTAGAATATACCCCACCCACAAACAAGATGATACATAAAGAAGCATTAGTAAAATAACAATAACAATTAAAAATTATTTAAAAAGAAATTAATTTAGAAAATATTTAAATACAGGTAAGGTACCTCTCCTTTTTTAGACCATGAACTAACCAGAATAAATTGTGTGCTAAAATAGCAATATGTAACAGTTTACAATTAATATAAGTTAAAATGCCTTTACTTGTTTGTTTGTGGAAAGTGTGATATTTTAATGTATGCTGATGATACAGTTATTTTTACTCATGGT
>NC_045740.1:26960450-26960557 GCF_008692095.1 Etheostoma spectabile | reverse complement strand
GCTGAAGAGGTTGCAATCAAGCTAACAGATGTGCTAGTGAAGGTTACATCCTGGCTTAGCCACTGTTGTTTGCCACTGAATGTTTCAAAAACAGTTTGTATGTTCAT
>NC_045740.1:26960056-26960440 GCF_008692095.1 Etheostoma spectabile | reverse complement strand
GCTCCCGCATAGACGCAGAGCAAGACATTTCTTTTCAGGACACAGACCAATGGTTGTCTCAGAATACAAGTATTTAGGAATGCACCTAGACTCAAACCTTGCCTTCAAAACCCACATAAAGAGGGTCTGTAATAAAGTAAAGTTCAGTCTGGCCAATTTCAGGTATATCAGAAACCTCCTATCAACTGAGGCAGCTAAGCTATACTTCCACTCATTGGTTCTCTGCCACATCACCTACTGTCTCATAAGTTGGTCCAATGCACACTCTACAGCTTTAAAACCACTGAAATCATTATACAAACAAGCACTTAAAACACTAGACAAAAAGCCATTTCGTTACCATCATTCTAAAGAAGTATAAACTGCTCAGTTGGGAAAACCTCA